>NC_133827.1:40323096-40418096 GCF_047830755.1 Zonotrichia albicollis | reverse complement strand
CACCTTTACCTTATTCCAAAACATCCAAATCCCAGAATTTCCTGGGAGCAGCACCCCAGCCCATTCCTCTGTTGCATTCCCATGGCTCCGATCCCGCACGGAGCGTGTCCATGGAGCAGCAGCCCAGCCCTGAGATCTCCCTTCCCCTCCTGTCAAGCAGAGCCCTCAGGTTCCTGCAGCTCTCCCACATGGATCTGTAACCTCCTGCTTGTTCTCCCAGGGAGGAAATCCCAGGAATGAGAGGAGCAGCATCAATCCCAGCACAGCTCCCACTGCGGAAAAGAACGCACCTCAAAAACCACCTTGGATAAATAACCACCCCTGGAACTGTGGAGTGCACTGCAGAACCTGTGGGGATTGTTGGAAGAAATATATATTTTTCCAGGAGTGGAAGGGGTAAGGCTGAAAGACAAGGCTACAGCTCAAAAATCACCTTGACTTGCAGATTTGGATAAATAATCACCCCTGGATTTTTGGAGTGGACTGCAAAGCCTGTGGGGATTGCTGGGAAAAAAAGTATATTTCTTCCAGCAATGAAAGAAATATATATTTCTTCCAGGAGTGGAAGGGATAAGGCTGAAAGACAAGGCTACAGCTCAAAAACCACCTCGACTTGCAGATTTTAATAAATAACCCTTCCTGGAATTCTGGAGTGCACTGCAGAACCTGTGGGGATTGCTGGGGAAAAAAAATCTTCCAGGAGTGGAAGGGATAAGGCTGAAAGACAAGGCTACACCTCAAAAAGCACCTTGACTTGCAGATTTGGATAAATAACCACCCTGGAATTCTGGAGTGCACAGCAGAGCCTGTGGGGATTGTTGGAAGAAAAATATATTTCTTCTAGCAATGAAAGAAATATATATTTTTTTCCAGGAGTGGAGGGGGAAAGGCTGAAAGACAAGGCTACACCTCAAAAACCACCTTGACTTGCAGATTTGGATAAATAATCACCCCTGGATTTTTGGAGTGGACTGCAGAGCCTGTGGGGATTGCTGGGGAAAAAAAAATCTTCCAGGAATGGAAGGGATAAGGCTGAAAGACAAGGCTACACCTCAAAAATCACCTTGCCTTGCAGATTTGGATAAATAACCAGCATGAAATTGTGGAGTGCACAGCAGAGCCTGTGGGGATTGTTGGAAGAAATATATATTTCTTCTAGCAATGAAAGAAATATATATTTCTTCCAGGAGTGGAAGGGGCAAGGCTGAAAGACAAGGCTACACCTCAAAAACCACCTTGACTTGCAGATTTGGATAAATAATCACCCCTGGATTTTTGGAGTGGACTGCAGAGCCTGTGGGGATTGCTGGGGAAAAAAAAATCTTCCAGGAGTGGAAGGGGTAAGGCTGAAAGACAAGGCCACACCTCAAAAACCACCTTTTCTTGCAGATTTGGATAAATAACCACCATGGAATTGTGGCGTGCACAGCAGAGCCTGTGAGGATTGCTGGAAAAAAAGTATATTTCTTCCAGCAATGAAACAAATATATATTTCTTCCAGGAGTGGAAGGGATAAGGCTGAAAGACAAGGCTACACCTCAAAAATCACCTTTTCTTGCAGATTTGGATAAATAACCACCCTGGAATTCTGGAGTGCACAGCAGAGCCTGTGGGGATTGCTGGGGAAAAAAATCTTCCAGAAGTGGAAGGGGTAAGGCTGAAAGACAAGGCTACAGCTCAAAAAGCACCTTGCCTTGCAGATTTGGATAAATAACCAGCATGGAATTGTGGAGTGCACAGCAGAGCCTGTGGGAATTGCTGGGAAAAAAAGTATATTTCTTCTAGCAATGAAAGAAATATATATTTCTTCCAGGAGTGGAAGGGGTAAGGCTGAAAGACAAGGCTACACCTCAAAAACCACCTTTTCTTACAGATTTGGATAAATAACTACCCTGGAATTCTGGAGTGCACTGCAGAACCTGTGGGGATTGTTGGAAGAAATATATATTTTTTCCAGGAGTGGAGGGGGTAAGGCTGAAAGACAAGGCTACACCTCAAAAACCACCTCGACTTGCAGATTTTAGTAAATAACCCTTCCTGGAATTCTGGAGTGCACTGCAGAGCCTGTGGGGATTGCTGGGGAAAAAAAATCTTCCAGGAGTGGAAGGGGTAAGGCTGAAAGACAAGGCTACACCTCAAAAACCACCTTTTCTTGCAGACTTGGATAAATAACCACCCTGGAATTCTGGAGTGCACAGCAGAGCTTGTGGGAATTGCTGGAAAAAAGTATATTTCTTCCAGCAATGAAAGAAATATATATTTCTTCCAGGAGTGGAAGGGATAAGGCTGAAAGACAAGGCTACACCTCAAAAACAACCTTTTCTTGCAGATTTGGATAAATAACCACCCTGGAATTGTGGAGTGCACTGCAGAGCCTGTGGGGATTGCTGGGGAAAAAAAATCTTCCAGAAGTGGAAGGGGCAAGGCTGAAAGACAAGGCTACAGCTCAAAAACCACCTTTTCTTGCAGATTTGGATAAATAACCACCCTGGAATTCTGGAGTGCACTGCAGAACCTGTGGGGATTGTTGGAAGAAATATATATTTCTTCTAGCAATGAAAGAAATATATATTTTTTTCCAGGAGTGGAGGGGGTAAGGCTGAAAGACAAGGCTACACCTCAAAAACCACCTCAACTTGCAGATTTTAATAAATAACTCTTCCTGGAATTCTGGAGTGCACTGCAGAACCTGTGGGGATTGTTGGAAGAAATATATATTTCTTCTAGCAATGAAAGAAATATATATTTCTTCCAGGAGTGGAAGGGGCAAGGCTGAAAGACAAGGCTACAGCTCAAAAATCACCTTGCCTTGCAGATTTGGATAAATAACCACCCCTGGAATTCTGGAGTGCACAGCAGAACCTGTGAGGATTGCTGGAAAAAAAAATATATTTCTTCCAGCAATGAAAAAAATATATATTTCTTCCAGGAGTGGAAGGGGTAAGGCTGAAAGACAAGGCTACACCTCAAAAATCACCTTTTCTTGCAGATTAGGATAAATAACCAGCCTGGAATTGTGGAGTGCACAGCAGAGCGAAGCAATCCTGGTTCCTCTCCCTCAGCACCCTTGGGCATCCCTTGCAGAGCCCCAGGAGATGTGGGTCCCTTCCATAGGTCCTGTGCAGCACAGGATGAGGGTCTGAGCTGGGAAACGCTGCTGCTGCTCATGACTCAGCCATTCTGCACGTGGGTGAGCGTGGCTGGGCCGAGCCCGTGGGCTTTGCTGGAAATCAAATCTTCCAGGAGCGGAAGGGGTGATGCAGAAAGAGCCAGTGGTGTTTTGAGCTCTGTTTCTGCCTTACCTGGCTCAGGTGAGTGAATTCCAGCATCTTCCTAATCTTTAACCCCAGCTTCCTTCCTGCTGGCCTCAGTGGCAGCACGCAGGTGCTATTTTGGTTCTTTGAAATGCTGCTCAGTGCACACCAAGCCCAGGAGCTTGCCCTGTCCAGGAAGAGTTCCTGTTACCCCTGGGAACCTCCAACCCCTCCTCGAGTGGCTGTGCCACACCTGCACAAAGTCTGAGAGCCGACTTCCTCGTCTCCACCTGGACCCTGATCTGTGTGTGTGTGCTCCTCCTGCTGCAGTTCTGGGCTTTGGGGCTGGAATTCAGCTGCATCTCTGTCTGGAGCAGAGGATTCTGCAGCAGAGGGTTCCTGTCAGCCTGCCTTGCCTGCTGCACGGGACAGCAGCCAGAGCATCGCTGAATTTTCAGAGAATTGTTGAATTTTCAGAGCACTGCTGAATTTTCAGAGCACTGCTGAATTTTCTCCTCCAGTTGAGCTGAGTACACAGATGGAGTTTATGGTGACCTACAACCATGTGCAAAAGTCCTTTCAGATGAGATGCATGAATTTTTGACCCTCAGGAAAGCAGAGGGATCTCCTTTGGAGAGAGGCTTCGGTACCAGCCCAGCAGCTGAAGGCAGCTGAATTTGGGGCTGATTTCCTGCCTTACCTGCCCCTGACAGCTGGAGGCTGCCCCCACCAAAGGCACAGCTCTGAATAACTCAGCAGCCCCTGAGTTATTTAGACTTTGCAGCCTGGGCTGATTTATCAGTGCCCAATCCCCTCCTTACTCAGGCACAGGGAAAGGAGGAGATGCAGCTTCTCTGTACCAACAACATTCCTGGAGCAGCTCTGTCCCATTTTCTTCCAAGGCTAAATTAATTTTTCAACAATTTTCCTGTTCTTCCCTCCCCTGAAGTTTCCTCAGTTGTTTCCTTACGTAACCAGCTGCAGTTTAGGTACAGATCCCTTCCTTCCCAGCTTTCCTGGGCTGGGCATGGTTTGGGCTCTGGGTCCTCCCCCTGTGCCAGGATTTGTGCCTTGGGGCAGAACAGGTGAGCAGCTCTGCCAGAGGAGATGGGAAAATGGCAAACTGAATCCCAGGGAAAGGGAAAAAGGGAAACCTTTCCCTCTATTTTGAGTGTAAGTATAATTTAGGAACATGGTTTTGAACAGAACTATTCCCAACCAAAACCTCAAATTTGGGACTAGAGAGCAGCAGCAGGTTTACATTACAAACACTTAAAAATTGAGAGTTCTTTAAGAACTGTTCCAGAATATTTCAGAGAGGTTTTGCATTTGCTCCTGGTGACAAACCTCAGTTCCTTGTGAGATTTGGGACATCATCTGCATCCTTTGAAGGCTTCCAAGTTCAGGAGGTTGTGTAAACACATCAATCTACCAACAAAATAACTGAGATGTCTGGGCTCTAAAATAAGATTTACTTTCAGTTGTAGCCCTTATTTTACTCAGACTTCTTTGCTTTGCTCTGAGTCATTTCTGAGGCAGCTGAAAGTGGCAGCTTGGGTTGTGTGCAACGTGAGGAGGTGAATACTGTCACAGCTATGACAGGTATTGCTGGAAAATGGGACCAAACTCTTGTGCAAGGGCATCTCCCTGAGATCGCATCAAAGGAAGCAGAGTTGCACCACTCCAGTCACTGCTCCGGAGGGGAAAAGCAAAATTGGAGCGAGATGTTGCAACAGATAAGAAATAAAAAAGGAGATGCACTTTTTTCACAGATTTAACCCCATCTATGCAGTGAGGAACAGCTTCCTTTGCAGGCTGTGAGCAAACAGGTTTGGACACACAGAGCTGTTGATATCCTCCATAAAACAAATGCAAAGCTCCATAAAATGTGGCTTGGCAGGACCCAGAGCAGCGGCCTGGCTGCCTCCCATCCAGCTGGAGCTCTGTGTCCTGGTGCTCTGGGTGCTTTCTGGGCACAGAGGGGTGGCACAAGCATTGCCATGGGCCCAGGCAGCGTTTCAGCATCTCCCATTCCAGCTGCAATCTTGGAATAACATCCATGCTCCATGCACAGCTTCCCTGCTTCTCCCCACCAGAAATCAACCCAAGCACTCCTGAGCTGCAGGTATTTGTACCATACTTGTGATATTCATCAGAGAAAGAAAACCCAGCATCACAATTCCTAAAGCATTAAAATCCACATTAAAATCCCCCAAAAGTGCTTTGTGCTGACTAAGCAGAGCCACAGTGTTTATTGCAGGGATTATCCTCCATATTATCCAGGGTTTATCCAGCAGGGAAGGCAGGACTTGCACCTGCTTCCCTCTGAAGGCAACTAAGAGAAGCAGAGAAGAAAAATCTGCCGGCAATGAGCATTCCGAGCCCAGTAGCGTGAGCACACAGTCTCCTCCATCCCCCTTCCCTCTCCTGGTTGTTTTACTGTTTTTAGGGAATCCCTAAGGCAAACCATCCTCCTGCCACCTGGAAACGAACCCCCGGCTGCAGGGCTGCAGCAACAAGTCCCGGAATCACGGCACGGTCTGGCTTGGAAGGGACCTCGAAGCCCATCTCAGGACAGCCCGAGCCCTCTCTGGAGCTGCAGGTGCGGCAGGAGCGCCGGCATCTCCCTGGATGGAGGCACAGCGCAGCCACCCCGGCTCCTGCGGCTGCCAGCCCCGCTCCTTACCGGGCCAGCCCCGCTCCTTACCGAGCCTGCCCCGCTCCTTACCGGGCCTGCCCCGCTCCTTACCGAGCCTGCCCCGCTCCTTACCGGGCCTGCCCCGCTCCTTACCGAGCCTGCCCCGCTCCTTACCGGGCCGCCGGGGACTCGCCGTGGCCGCGGCCGCGTTCGCCAAGGTCACCGGCCCTGCTGGGGATGCTCCGGGACGCGCCTCCGCCGCGGTGCCCTTGGGCGAGCCGAGCTGAGCCGAGCTGAGCGGGGAATGAGCGCCGGCACCGGGAGCTCCGGGATGCGGGAACGTCGGGATGTAGAACACCGGGATGCGGGAGCTCCGGGATGCTGGAATGCCGCGATATAGAATACCGGGATGCAGAACACCGGGCTGCAGCGCACCGGGATGCAGAACACCGGGCTGCAGAACACCGGGCTGCAGAATACCGGGATGCAGCGCACCGGGATGTAAAACACCGGGCTGCAGAATACCGGGCTGCAGAACACCGGGATGCAGCGCACCGGGATGTAAAACACCGGGCTGCAGAACACCGGGATGTAAAACACCGGGCTGCAGCACAGCGCGGCCCCGCGCCTCCCTCACCTCCGCTCCGCGCACCGCAGCTCCCCAGCCCGGCGCTGCCCGCCCTTAAATCCCCACCTTTCCTCCCTCCCTTCCTCCCTCCTCCTCCTCCTCCTCCTCCTCCCGGTGCTCACCTCCCGCCCGCTCTGTCCGTGGGCCCGGGCCGGTCCCCGCGCCCCGCCCGCTGCCGCAGCCGCTGCGCCCGGAGCGCGGGAGGCGGAGCGGCGAGCCGGGCTCGGGGAAACCCGTGGGACGGAGCCGGCTGGCACCTCGGGCACGCCGGCTGTTCCTGCAGCGCCGTGCTTCCCTGGCTTTTCCCGGGAAAAAGCTGGCGTCGTGAGCTCGGCGGGATGCGCCGAGGCTTCTTATCGCAGCCCTCTGTCGCGACAGACGCCCCTGCAGCGCGGTAATCCTGCCAGGGGTGCCGGCAGGTGCTGCGAGCATCCCGGCTCCAAGGGGATGGGTGGAAGGAGCCGGAGCTGCAGCGCGGTGTTCCAGGGGGAGGAAAGGGGGTTCGGGGTGGTTTCACACTGATCAGGTACCTCCAGGTGTCAGGTGAGGGGTCTGCAGCTCCCCAGCCCGGGGATGGACAGGAATTCACCAAACTTAACCTGAAATGCCGTGGAATTCAGCACGACCCTGCCAACCGTGAGGCTCAGCTTTGTGTAGCTTGTTCTGTCCCAGAGATAAAAAAACCTCAATGTAGTGTCCTGCTCGCTCCCAAACATCTACTGCAGCACACAGCTTTGCAGTTTAAGTGAGGAATAAAAGTGTCAGAAATGCTTTTTCCCGGATTTTCCCCTGGAGCAGCCGGATTCCAGGCACGATCCCCTCACTGAACAAAGTGTGGCTGCTCTGGCACCCACCGGCGCCTTCCGACCTCAAAGAATGCAAACCTTTGCAGGGCCAGATGCAACAGCTGGGGTTAAAGCTGTTCTCTTCCTGTTTGAACACATTTTAACGATGCTTTAAACCTGCTCTTTCCACGGCGAACACCTTTAAGAGGCGCTTGCTCAAACAGAGCAGCGCAGGTGACAAAGGGGCCATCACGATGTGAGGCTTTCATTCCCAAGCCAGCAGTGCCTCTTTCTGCCTCTGCTATTTTTATGGATGTTGACTGTGGAACTGATGCTTGCTTAGCCTTTGATAGAAAAATGTTCACATGCAAAGGCTTTGTTCAAAATTTGCAGATGGCTGTGTCCCTTCCTAGCCCGGAGCAGAGCTCTGCCTGTCCCGGAGCTCCGTGCTGTGTCTGGGCACCACTCGGGGTGGTGAAATCCCTGAGTGGGCAGAGCTTGAAATGGCCAGAGTGGTTCTGCCAGCGATGGGTGGGTGGGTGTCACCAATCCCCTAAAAATCCTGGCAAAAGCAGTTTGGGCTATCAGAGCACTTCCTCTGATGCCTTGTGCAGGCTGCCCTGGAGCAGAGGCTGGGCAGAGTCCCAGAATAAAGCAGGGATTTATCCAAAGCATCTCCTCCATGGATCCACCTTGGGCAGCACCAGAGCCCAGCCAGGGCTGCACCCAAGATGACCCAAAATGGCCCCAAAATGCACGAGCGCTCCCGGGCTCTGTCCCTGGGATCAGTTCTGCTCCATTTGCACCTTGCAGTTCATTGTCCCATTCCAGCTTCAGCCCAGGCAGTCCCACCCTGCTTGTTTTTCTCTCTCCAGCCCACAGGGTTTGTGCTCCTGGGCTGAGATTTGGGTCATTTGTCCTTGGTGCCCAGCTGGAGCAGGAATTGTTTTGTCTCCCTGCTCTGTGCACACAGCTCACCATCCCCTGTTATGAACCTCAGACCCACACACTACAGCAGCACAGAATGTGAAACACAGAAAAGCCAAAACCTGAGGCATCACTCCACACAGCAGTTTAATTTAGGATATTTATTCCAGGGGCTGAACAGAGAGGAGTTTACAGAAAGCTGTCCCACAGTCTCATCAGCACCCCGATGAGCTGCTGCTGCCTTGCCTCTGATGGGCACAGAATCCCTGAAGCTTGGAATCATTTTGGTTGGAAAAGATCTCCAAGATCATTGAGTCCAAGTGTTCCCAAAGTCACCACTAAACCCTGTCCCCAAATGTCACACCCCACAGCTTTTAAATCCCTCCAGGGATGGGGACTCCAACAGTCCTTGGAGGTCCCCAACACCTCAAGACCAGGAGACTTGGGCGGCTGTGCCAGGGCTGGACAGCCCTTTCCAGGAAGGAGTTGTTCTCAAAATCCAAACTGAGCCTCCCCTGGCCCAGCCTGAGGCTGTTCCCTCATCCCTGGGATAAGATCCCAAATCCCCCCGGCTGTCCCCTCCTGTCAGGAGCTGTGCAGAGCCACAAGGGCCCCCCTGATCCCCCTTTTCTCCAGGCTGAGCCCCTTCCCAGCTCCCTCAGCCCCTCCTGGTGCCCCAAACCCTTCCCAGCTCCCTCAGCCTCTCCTGGTGCTCCAGGCCCTTCCCAGCTCCCTCAGCCCCTCCTGGTGCTCCAGGCCCTTCCCAGCTCCCTCAGCCCCTCCTGGTGCCCCAAACCCTTCCCAGCTCCTTCAGCCCCTCCTGGTGCCCCAAACCCTTCCCAGCTCCCTCAGCCCCTCCTGGTGCCCCAAACCCTTCCCAGCTCCCTCAGCCTGTCCTGGTGCCCCAAACCCTTCCCAGCTCCCTCAGCCCCTCCTGGTGCTCCAAACCCTTCCCAGCTCCCTCAGCCCCTCCTGGTTCTCCAGGCCCTTCCCAGCTCCTTCAGCCCCTCCTGGTGCTCCAGGCCCTTCCCAGCTCCCTCAGCCCCTCCTGGGCCTCCATTCCCTTCACCCCCAGGTGCACCCAGCAGTGGCTGCAGAGGAAGGTTCAGTGCTGTGTAAAAGCCTCAGTTTGCCTTTGGCACACTCTGGCTTATCAAACGGAGAAGGATTTGCCTCACAATAAATTTCAGATTGGCTGATAATCGACTTTTGTTTACCTTGAGACAAGACAGGGCTGAGGGGCCCTGCCAGGCCCTGCTGATGTTTCCAGAGGGAAGAACCTCCCAAGCCAGAACTGACTGAATTCCGGATTCTGAATTCTGAGAAGTAGGACAGGGTTTAATTGAAAGGAGGCTGTGGTTTGATTTATCAGGCCCTGCTGCTGATAGGCTCTGCTTCCTCCTGAGCTTCCTGCTCCTGCTGCTTCCTCCCCTGACTCAGGAGAAGCCTCTGGATTGTCCTTGCAAGGAATGAAAAGAAAATAAACAAAACAGAAAAAGAAAAACAAAGGGAAATTAAGAATTAACTTTTGAATTAATTTTCTATTACAGCAGGGTTTGAAAAGGAGAGACTTCATGCGGATAAATAAATTTATTTATAAACCCAACCCTTGCATTTATCAGCTGCAGGCTGACCCTTCTGCACCGAGCAAAGGAGCCCCAAAACCTCCCAGTGCTTTACAATCAAAGATAAAATAAATAAAATAAAAGATAAGGAACACAAGCATATTTAATTGCCAACTTCCTCAGGGTTACCATCCTCCTGCTCCAGACCTGCTTGAACTTCAGCCTTCCCTAAGAGCCCTTTGCTTGTCATGGTAAAAATCAGACCAAATTACTGCATAAAGCAGATAAAAACACAGCAGTTTGTTTCCTTGTCTGCCCAGGGGCTGCTGCTCTGGGAGATCTGATCCCTTTCTGCTCTGGCCCCTGGGGATTTGTGTTAATTATTGCTGGGGACTCATGGGTGGCTTTGGCTCCTGCAGGAAATGCCCAGCTCAGCCCCTGGGGACAGGAATAAAATCCCTGCCCTGCCACAGAGGCCAGCATGGCTTTTGTAGAGTCGGGGAGTATTTCCTGAGCCTTTGGGCTGCCCTAGCCCTGCAGGAACACTTTACAGCAGGTCAGGCTCTTCCCAGCCTGGATCACCAGAGGATTTCCTAAAAAATTCAGTTTCATAAAATCAGGCTCTCCCAGCCTGGATCACCAGAGGGTTTCCCAGAAAATCCAATTTCACAGAATCCCAGAATTACAGAATGGTTTGGCTTGGAAGGGACCTTAAAATCATCTCATTGCACTCCTGCCATAGCAGGGACACCTTCCTCTGTCCCAGGTCACTCCAAACCCTGTCCCAGCTGGCCTTGGACACTTCCAGGGATGGAGCAGCCCTGGGTGCTCTCCCCACCTTCACAGGGAGGAATTTCGCCCTAAAATCTGATCTGAGCCCCCACCTCAGCAGACTTGAGGATGTTCCTGCAAACCCAACAAAGCCACAGCCTGAACTCTTCATTTTCCAGCAGTGGGATATCTGGATGTGTCTGCTCAGATTTTGTCTGGCTGCTGAGGCTGTCCTGATTAAAGGAAAGGAAATTTCCAGGGTCAGCAAGGAAATCCGGCAGAGTCTGCAGAATATTGTGGGCTGAGGTGATGCTCTGGCTGAACCTGAGATTATCGTGTCGCTAATTGTGCTCCCAACTAATTTGGTGCGTGGTGATCCTGCCCACAGCCACCCTCTGCTGACAAATTAGAGAACAACCCTTTGATCAAATTAGAGAACAACCCTTTTATCTAATGACAGGGCAGGCTGCACAAAGCCCTGTGGGGTGTGGTGACAGCCCTTTGTGCGTGAGCATCTCTCCAGGTGCCACCACAGCTCCTGTTCTGGGGGTTGTGGCAGCAGTGACCGGGTCTGACCCTCCCTTGTGCTCTGATTTCCTTGGAATTTTTGTGCCAAATGAGTTCCGTGGTTCCTTCTGAGAAATTCCGTTTTATCTGTTTTATGTGGAATTGCGATTATTTATCAGCAGCCTTGTTCTCTTCAATATCAAAAAATCAATAGAAATATCAATTAATGTACTGGGTTAATTGGCCTGCACCCAGCTAGAGGAGGGGCTGGGTGGAATTCTGGGATCAGGAACAAGTTATTAATTAGAAGGTAAAGGGATAATGAGAACAAGGGCTGGGCAGGATCTGCAGTCCTGGCTGAGTCACATTCCCACCTCTCTGCTTCCTGCTGTGTCCCTTGGACAATATGAATTGCTGCAGCCAGGCTGGAAGAGCAGTGTGTGATCTGCTGGGATAACTGGGATTTGTTCTTGACCTGCAGATGCCAGCGTGCCCATCCTGCCACCCTCACTGGGACACTGTGCTGGTGTTCACAGGACAAAGGAAGAGATGAGGATCTGACTCCATGTTTCACAAGGCTGATTTATTATTTTATGATATATATTATATTAAAATGACACTAAAAGAATAGAAGAAAGGATTTCATCAGAAGGCTAGCAAGGAATAGAAATAAATGATGATAAAATCTTTTGACTCTCAGCGACTCCGAGCCAGCTGTGATTGGCCATTAATTAGAAACAACCCCATGAGACCAATCCCAGATGCACCTGTTGCATTCCACAGCAGCAGATAATCAATGTTTACATTTTGTTCCTGAGGCCTTTCAGCTTCTCAGGAGGAAAATCCTGACAAAGGGATTTTTCAGAAAATATCGTGGCTACAGGATAGCAGGTGGGGATCCCCACCCAGGGAATGCCTGGGTTGCTCCCATCACTGCTTCCCAAGCGTTCCAGAGGAAAATCCAGTTGCTTTGGGAGGTTCAGGTTTCCCTCTGGAGGAGGCAGCTGAGTTTGGGGTGCTCTGGGAGGAATCACCAGTGAACTCATCCCACCCTGGGGCTGGAGAAGATTTTCACCTGGAGAAGGCCCAGCTTTGAGAGCAATCCTACTCATTCTAAAATCAGTTCTCCACAGGAAATTTCCATCAAATGAGGAATTCTTCCCACATCCGGGTTTTATTTTTTTGCTTGTTTCCTCCTATATAGGTTACTGCTCCCAATGCAAACAGGTCTGAACAGTGCAGGTCTCTCAGAAAATTCATTTTGTGTTCAAAAATTTCCATTTTGGGAAGTTATCCTGGGAAAATGTTCTGTTTGGAGCATTGTGCTTGTCCTGGTTGGATCAGGGTGGCTCAGAGTTTGTGGGTCATTAATTCTAATGGGTGGGATTGTTGGGGTGTCCTGCCCAGGAATTGGGCTGGGGGGCCTTTCCAACCGGGATATTCCCTGATTTTGGGGCTTCAGCTGCAAACCCGTCCCTGGCCGGGCTTTTGGGAGCTCCTGGAGCTCCCTCTTGTGCCGAGCCTCACCTGGAGCAGCAATTCCCGTGTTTCCCAAAACCTCCTGGGTTTTCCTTCTGCATCCCCCTCCTGCCCTCCATCCTGCCCGTCCCCAGCTCCACCTGCCAGCCTGGAACCCCTTTTTCAAAGCTGTTGTCCCCAATTCCAGCGCCGGGTGACATCTGGCACAGCTGCCACCTCCATGGAGCCAAAGGAACCCTTCCCACCTCAGCACTTTTTGCTCCTTCTCTCTTTCCAAGGGAAAAATGAGAGCTGGAAGTGAAAAATGAGAGCTGGAAATGAAAAATAAGAGATGAAAATGAAAAATAAGAATAGGAAATGAAGTCACTCCGCTCCTGCCCTAATCCTGGTGGGATGTCCTGTGCAGGGCCAGCAGTTGGACTTTAATGATCTCCTCCAACTCAGGACATGATTTGAGTCAGGAGATCTAATTTTACCCTTATTTATAATTTATTGCTGTTTTACATCCCCCTGTTTATTTTTTTGGAGAGATTTTGCTGCCTCTGCTGTTTCTGGGTGAGTTGCAGAGGAGGTGGAGAGTTTTAGGCATCTCTTCCAAAGAAATCAGTGGGAACCTTCCCTCTGATTTTAGTGCCCTTGCAGCGAGTTTGCAGATCAGAAAAAAATAAAATTCCCACTCTCCTTTGCTTTTTAATTCCCAAAATTCCATAACCTCCCTGAATTCCTTGATTCCAGCACACAGAGACAGTTTTATTCCCAGATTTTTGCTTCCTGCTGTGATTTGAAGGTGCTGCAGCACTCTGCCCTGTGCTGGAACCCTGGATTTTATTGCACGGCCCGGATTTGCCGGAGCCAAGAAGAATTTGGGTGAAAGGAAACCAGAATTTCCCATTTCCTTCTTTCCAAGGAGTGTTGCAACACCTGCTGGGCTGAAATCACCTGCAAAGGGACCCTGTGCCACAGGATCCTCTCCTCAATTAAACCTCCACGCCCTTTATCTCATAAAATGCTCATTAATGTGGGGAGCTGGGTGCTGAATGGATTTGCCAGGAATAAATGATGATTCCAGAGGTTTTGCTGGGGCTGGGGGAGGGAATGACAGCCCTGCCCCAAAGGAATTCCTGCTCCCCCTCATTTTCCCTGAAATCCGGCACTGACCACAAGGAGGGCAACAAACCCAAAAAGGGCTCTTGAGGACGGTTTTGTTTCCCAAACACACAAGGAAAACAACATTTCCTGGGAATAAAGGGTGTCCATGACATCCCGGGGCTGCCTCACAAAGGGACCCCCGGGTGAAAAGGGGAGCCAGGGAATTTTATCCCTTTTCCCTTTGGTGTCTCCAGTTTCCAGAGCTGACAATGGATGCTTTTCTCAGCCCGGAGCTCCCCACAAAGGAAATCCCGGGACAGGGTTTGGGATAACACCTGGGGGAATATGTTTTACATCCCAAAAGGCTCGAAAACCCAGCCCGGAATAATTCCTGAGCTGTAATTCTGGTGTCTCCCATAAATAACTGTGTGTTCCTGCTGCTCTAAATCTGCATTTCGGGGCTCTCAGAGGGCTTGACTCCAGGAGGTTCTCAAATAACTCCCCAAATGGTTATTTTTGGGAAATAGAAGCTTTTGGAGCTCCTAGCCAGTAGATTTAAAGGGCAATAAATCCCTATTTAGGTGCAACTGCAGATTTAGGGGATTTGGACCAACATTTGGTGCAGGGGCTGTGGGATGCACTGACTGATGCAGGTTTTCCCCATCTCATCTTCCCCTGATATCTGAATTTTAGTAACAGCAAATGTAACAAGACTGAATTTATAAGGAGATCATTTTATTCCTCTGAATCCAAAGGAAATCCCTGTGGAGGGGGATATTTTCTCCAGTATGTATTTTCTATATATTTTCTAATTTTCTATGTATTTTCTCTAGTCAAGCATTTAAAATCCTACACAAGCCATTGCTTTTTTTCTATGTAAATGAAATAATTTTTACCCTATGCAGCATTTAAAGTTCTCATCACAAATGAACCCCCTCTACTCCCAAATTTAAGCTGAGAACAGAACAACTATAAAGGCATTACCCAAAGATTATTTTCTCTTTCATTTTCAGGTTTTATTTCTCTCAAGCTTTTAATTCACAATTTGATCATTTGGGGGAAAAAAAAACAAATTACCATCCAAAAGGAATTTAACATGTGTTGCTTTCATGATCCCATAGAGCTTTTTTATTTTTCCTTTACCCCTTTCCACACTCCCAGCTCAGGGAGGGGATTGTGGGGTCAAAAATCTGTATTTTAAATACAGAGGGAAACCTGGACCTTGCAGGAAGAAATGGAGAAATCCCACTGCAGAAATAAATGGACCTTGCAGAAATAAATGCACAAATTCCTTCTCCTTTGGGTCCTCAAATGTCAAAACTCTCCTCAAAACTGCCCAGGCAATTCCTGCTGAGTCTGGTGGTACCCAATGAGATGAAGGAGGAGCATCCCTAAAATCCCCCAATTTTAGGGATGGGGTAGAGCCAAAAAGCCCCAGCAGCATCCCAGGGTTTGAGGGAAGGGTTGGATTTCAGGGATTTTCCTGGGATTTCAGTGTCCCCTCACTCCTTGCAGGGGACTTTGCCAATCCCAGGATGAGGGAAGGGTTGGGTTTCTGGGATTTCAGTGTCCCCTTGCTCCTTGCAGGGGATTTTGTCAATCCCAGGGTTTGAGGGAAGGATTGGATTTCTGGGATTTTCCTGGGATTTCGGTGTCCCCAGCTCCTTGGTGCCAATGCCAGGATTGGATTTCAGGGATTTCAGTGTCCCCAGCTCCTTGCAGGGATTTTGCCAATCTCAGGATGAGGGAAGGGTTGGATTTCTGGGATTCCAGTGTCCCCAACTCCTTGCAGGGATTTTGCCAATGCCAGGATTGGATTTCTGGGATTTCAGTGTCCCCTTGCTCCTTGCAGGGGATTTTGTCAATCCCAGGGTTTGAGGGAAGGATTGGATTTCTGGGATTTTCCTGGGATTTCAGTGTCCCCAGCTCCTTGGTGCCAATTCCAGGATTGGATTTCTGGGATTTCACCTTGTTTCTTGCGGAGACTTTGCCAATGCCAGGGTTGCATTTCTGGGATTTCAGTGTCCTCTTGCTCCTTGCAGGGGATTTTGTCAATCTCAGGGTTTGAGGGAAGGATTGGATTTCTGGGATTTTCCTGGGATTTCCGTGTCCCCCTGCTCCTTGCAGGGACTTTGCCAATGCCCAGGTTGGATTTTGGGGATTTCAGTGTCCCCTTGCTCCTTGCAGGGGATTTTGTCAATCCCAGGGTTTCAATGAAGGTTTGGATTTCTGGGATTTCGCCTTGCTCCTTGCAGGGGATTTTGCCAATGCCAGGGTTTGAGGGAAGGGTTGGATTTCAGGGATTTTCCTGGGATTTCTGTGTCCCCTCACTCCTTGCAGGGATTTTGCCAATCCCAGGGTTTCAATGAAGGTTTGGATTTCTGGGATTTCGGTGTCCCCAGCTCCTTGGTGCCAATGCCAGGATTGGATTTCTGGGATTTCGGTGTCCCCAGCTCCTTCCAGGGACTTTGCCAATCCCAGGATGAGGGAAGGGCTGGATTTCTGGGATTTCAGTGTCCCTGTGCTCCTTGGTGCCAATTCCAGGATTGGATTTCTGGGATTTCGGTGTCCCCAGCTCCTTGCAGGGACTTTGCCAACCCCCCCCTGTCCCCCCTGCAGGCTCTCATTGGCCACAGCAGCAGCTGGGACCAAATAAATCTGATTCTCTCCCAAAATCAATTCCCTTTTTGCAGGTGCCATGGAGGGGGGGCCCTCCTGGGAGCAGGGGCATTTATAAGGTAGGAGAGAGTCATACCATTTAAAATAATAGAATTTATCTGCAGAAAAATTCCTGTCTATAATCAATGTATAATTGCATGGGGATTGGGGTTTTTCTTTCCTCACACATCTAAGAACTAGAAATAATGAAGTAAGATAAAGTGCAGTCATCTCCCTGATATTTAAAACTGGTAGATTTGGGTTAAATTCCTGTTGTGAACTGGAATATCTGGAATTTTAGGAAGCACACACACAAAAAAGTGTATTATTGCCATCTTATTATGGGAAATATGTTAATAATTGATAGATATTGAGATCCAATTAAATGTAGATTAATTTATGTATCATATGACACTGCAGCAGAGTTTAATTCTTCCTATTTTGTGTCCTATGAATTATAATTTTAGTGGGGGGATTCCAATGAATGATTTTATATTCAGTGGTGGTGAATTATTATAATGAAGAAGTCCAAAATTTCAGTTTTATTTAAGTGCATTTATTTAGAATCACAGACTGGTTTGGGTTGGAAAAGACCTTAAACATCAACTTGTTCTTACCCCCTGACATGTAAAAAAAATCCTAAAATAATTATTTAACGATAATTAATATAGAAACAGTCTTGCCCACTGAAACGAAAATCTGTTTAGTGATTCCTCGCTCTGAGGATTTAATTTTTTGAGGGTGGTGAGGTAAAATTTGGTTATTAATTATGTTTATCCAGTGTTTGACAGCAATCCATCAATGTGGCTGAGTTTGGGGCTTGCGATGTGTGACAGGAAAACTCAGGAATGGTTTGCATTTGAGAACTGATTTAAGATTTCCCCATAAAGCTATTAAATCCCTAAAATCTCTGAGGCGTTTTTGGTGTAAATAGTGGGTTTATTTACTTATCTCCAGCTGGTACGGGGTGCTCCTGTCTGAGGATACTGCTCAAAAGGAGAAATTGGGTTTTTTTTCAGGTAGCAGATTATCCTTTTTCTCCTTTTTTTCCTCCTTTTTCTCTTTTTTTCTCCTTTTTCCCCTTTTTCTCTGTGGCTGCAGCTGCAGGCTCTGGCTGCTCCCTGCCTGCCCGTGCTGAGCATCTCCCTCCACACCAACTTCCCAGGAAAACTCTTCATGGTAAGGGAAAAAAACCCCAGTTTTGGACAAAAATCTGGCCCTGCAATCCCATTCTAATTAAAATCACTCACAGGGAAGGGATAATTTATCCTTATGGATTGAAGGGTCCCAGTGGGCAACTGCTGAGTTTTATTTTATTTTTTGTTAGGGTTGGGGTTAAATGTGTGAGATGGTGGTTTTTGTTTGGATTTAGATGTTTATTTGTTTTTATTTATATTATAGCTTCACAAATTGTGAGTTTTGTAGTGTTTTACTCTTACAAATTCAAAATGGAGTTGTATCTTTCTTTTTATAAGGTGTTTTAAGGCTAAACACTTTAATTAACAAATGATGCAAATTATTTTTATTTTTAATTTAATAACTAACTAACTACTTGTAACTTGCAATGTGGATTTTAAAGTTATACATATAAAATTTAATTATACAATACTACTTTAATGAAGAAGAAGGATTTGCTTCTGCCTTTATATATATTATTATATTCTGCCTCTGCTTTATATATATTATTATATTCTAAAACTGTAAGTTTTTTACTATGTGATATTACACACTTTTATTTCAAACACATATTTATAATCTTAGTTTTATCATTTAATTGTGGAAGTTTTTTCCTACAGCCTCAGGTTAAAAGCAGTGTTCTCTTGGGGGTCAGTGCTAAATTCTAAAATCCTCAGCAGATTCCAACATCCAGCAGTGACCACTGGGGGGGTTTTATGTGGGGAATCAATTTTCCATTCAATGATTTCATTTTGTTTGAAAACCGTGGGGGGAAAAAAAAATAAAAAACCACTTTTTTTCTCTGAAATGGAATTGTTAAAGATGGAAAAACGGCTGGTGTGGGGCTGGATGTCCTTTTGCCCTCTGGCTGGGGGTCTCTCCTGGAGGTTTCCCATGCTCTGGAATGCTGAGGCTCCTCAGGAGGGTTTGGTTTCAGCCCCAGCAAGAAAGGGGCTCTGTTCCATCTGCATTTACAGGGGGGGACCCTGCTTTCACAAAGGAACAAAGGTGCTTTTTGTGACGGGTCACCTGAGAGGCAGCACCTGGCCTAAAGGAGAAACTGGGGCCTTCTGCCTTTGTCCTTTCTCCCTGGCTCAGCTGAATCAACACCTGAAAAATAGAATGAGCAGATGTGAAAGGTTACACTTAAAAATCCAGATAATCAGGCAAAAATGGAAAAAAAAATCAAGATAAAAATTTTGGTATACTTGATACTTTTGATTGCAAACTACCTGAGTTTGGAAAACTTGATGTTTCATTTTTGCTTCCATTTATTCTTTTAGAGAAAAGCTCTTTATTGTGTGTAGTTGTGTTGGACTCTGAAATAATTCTGGAATTCTCTCCATATCCTTCCAGGACCAAAGGGGGGTTACAAGAGAGCTGGAGAGAAAATTTTCTCCAAAGGAAAATGGAGTGATGGGAATGGCCTGGAGCGGGAGAAGGCCAGGGTTGGGTGGGATTTTGGGAAGGAATTCCTCCCAGGAACTCCCTGGCTGCCCCTGGATCCCTGGCAGTGCCCAAGGCCAGCCTGGATGGGGTTGGGACAGTGGGAGGTGTCCCAGGGATGGAACCAGACGGGATTTAAGGTCCCTTCAACCCAACCTGGCCTTGAGCATCTCCTGGCATGGGGCAGCCACAGCTCCTCAGGGGAAGCAGAGCCAGGGCCTCACCCCTGGCATTGTCTTGGGTTCAGGGAAACAGAGGAGAAACAGGTGATTCCCCTGGTTTTTTATTATTATTATGATTAATATTATTATTATTACTATTACTACTATTACTGCTACTGTTACTATTATTACTATTATACTACAATATATTATTAATATTATATTATATTATAATATGATTACATTATAATACAATATATAATAATTATTAAAATAACATTATCATTATATATATAATATATAATATAATGATAATATTAATTATTTATTATAATAATAATCATAATCATCATCATCATCATCATCATCATCATCCAGAGAATAATCTGGCCTGACTCCATGATTCAGAATGCTGAACAATTGCTTTATTAAAACGATACTGCATTACACTAATACTATATTATAACTATACTAAAGAGATACTGTACTACAGAGATACTATACAATACTATACAATACTATACAACACTATACAACACTATACTATACTATACTATGCTATGCTATACTATACTATACTATACTAAAGATACTAAAAAAAAGCCATGACTGTCTGAGACAGCCAGGCCACATCTTTGAATGACTGGCTAATCACTCAAAACAACTTTCATGGTGTCCAACTAACCAAATCACTTTGGGCGAACAATCCCCATAACACATTCCACATGTCCAAACCAGGAGCAGCCAATAGTGACACGAATTATTTTCTCTTCTTCTCTGAGGCCCTCACTGCCTTCCCCAGGAGAAATCCTTGGGGAACTCTCTGTGAAGAGAGCTGAGGGCGCAGGGGCGAGGCAGAGGATGGAGGAGGGTTTTGCTGTCTGTCTGTGTGTCTGTCTGTGTGTCTGTCTGTCTGTGTGTCTGTCTGGTTTTCGGCTGTTTGGATGGCCTGGAAAGGCCCGGGGTGGCCTTGGACAGCCCGCGTTTCAAAGGACGAGAAGAGGCTTCAGTTCTTTTCTCGGTCTCGGTGTTTATTAATTGTTTATCTAAAAGATTTTCTCTCGGCCCGACAGAGCTCTGCTCAGCAGCCAGCCATGAGCACACTCCCCTCCCCTCCGGGCGGTCACCTATCTTTATACCCAAAGTTGTGTATACAATATTTATCATTTTTCCCCAATACCTTTCACCCTTATTGCCCAGTGCACTTTTAGTAATGACCAATCCCAAAGTGCCACCATCACCACAGAAGATGGAGGAGAAGAAGAAGAAGAAGAAGGACAGGACACGCCCCAATTCCTCCATCTTACTTCTCTAAACCCCCCTGTACAGAAATCCTAAACCCTGTGTCTCACCCTCTAATTAACCAATCCCTTCACCATTCACCCCGGTGAAACCCTCCTATCCTCATACAGGTGTCGTCTCCTGTGTAGGATCAAAGTCCAGCCACCAGACACTTCTGGCAACATTCCAGGACTCCCGAGCCCCCCAAGGGTGGTCTCGGTGACACCTCAGTCCTGAGGTGCTGAGATCCCACGTGTGTCCGTCCGTGTGTCTCCCACAGCCGCTGCCATGCCGAGCTGCCCGCGGCCCGTCCCGCTGCTGCTGCTGCTGCTGCTGGCGCTGGCTGTCCCCGCGCTGGCGGCGCTGAAGGTGACCCCGGCCGTGCTCTACACCAAGCCCAGACCTCCGCAGCCCCCGGCAGCCCCTCCATCTGTCCCGGGGAAATTCCCACTCCCAGCGGCGCCGGGCAGGGCTGAGCTCCCCACGCTTCTCCCCTTGGACAACTCCACGCTGGACTCGGCCGAGTTCTTCTTCAACTGCTGCGACTGCTGCCCGCCCGCGGCGGGGCCTCGGGGCTGGCCGGGCCCCCCGGGACCCGCAGGTGTGCTGGGCCCTCTCTGCTGGGCTGGAAATGCCAAATCCAGCGGCTTTTCCCTCGGGAAATCATTGGGAGTGTTTGTGCAGCTGGTGGGGGAGATCTCAGCCATCTGCAGCTCTGATGCTGGGTGGTTTTGGCTGCTTTAGGGGCTCCTCACCACAACAGCCCTGCATTCTTCTCTTTCTTATCACAACAGCCTTGCATTCTCTCCTCTGACTGCTGCAAGCACAGTAAATGTTAAGTGATACACAGTGTGAGTCAGCTACCCCTAATCAGTGTCTCTGTAACCCCTAAATCTCCGGCCTCAGCTCTTCCTGAGGGGCAGCTCTGATTGTTCCCTGGGACAGGGACAGCAGCCAGGAAATGGCTGGAGCTGTTCCAGGAAGGTTTGGGGTGAGTATTGGGATTTTAGGGAAAGGTTCTTCTCCTTTAATCCAATGCACTCCAGGAATTTTCACTTCCCATGGCTTTGGAACGGTTGGCTCATTGACATTGTGGTGGCTGCAAAGGGAGTTTGATCTCTCATCTCTTGATGGAAAAGTCCTTGTGGTGATTGAAGGTACCATAATCTACTCCCAGACAGGCACTGGGAATCTCTGGATTCCCAAGGGGATGGAAAAGGGAAATGATTTCAATCCCTCCTTTCTGCAGCGTGGAGCTCTCAGTTTTCCCCTTCTATATTTACAGAATTGATTCACCTTAAGGAAAGGGACAATTCCAAAGCTGTGGCAGCTCCTCAGATATTAAAGGCAGATTAATTGCTGATGCTTTGTGAACCTCTGAGCTCCTGTGGCTCTGAGGCAGCTCAAAGTTGGTTTTAAAAAGTCTTTAAGTACAGCCCAGAGTGAAAGGCAAAGCTGTGAGATTTGATGATGTCAAATAAAACAAGCAGCTCTCCCCAAGGTGATGGAATCACCTCATATACACTCCTCAATGCCACACTGCTCAGGTATTGATGAAAATGTTATTTAGAAGTTAAACCTTGGAGTTACTGAGATAATTTTGTTGATTTTACAGGTCCCAAGGGGGAGAAGGGAGATGCTGGGCTGCCAGGGCTGCCAGGATCCCCTGGCCCTCAAGGTCCAAAAGGCTCTAAAGGAGAACGAGGTAAACCAGAGCAATGGAAAATGCTGCTGTCCTCATAAAATAGCACAAAATTATTAAAAAACTCACATTTTTTAAAGCAAAAGAAGATTTCTGCAAGGGATTGAGCCCTGGAGAGGTTTAGCTGGCATCAGTGCAGGGACAGGAACTCAGATGGTGGCAGTGTTTGTTCAGGTGGAATAGGAGCAGCGGCTCATAAAGATCTCACTCAAAAATTCTTGTTCTGAACAGGAGTTCAAAATCTGGGCTCAGTTTGCTTTGGATGAAGGACAGAAGTAAAAAAGCCACCACAGAAATTGTGTGCAGGTGTAAAATCTGCATTTCAATTTCAATCTCTCAGGCAAAAGAGCTTCAGTTCAGATGCTGAGCCATCATTATCCATCAGTATTCCTGAAAGGAAACCCTGCCCTTGATCTAGGGCTTAGAGCAGCTTTATCCTGGCAGGATCCTGCTGCTGCCTCTGGGAATCACCCGAGGTCCCAGCAGAGTGTGGGGCTGTGCAGTCCCTGCAGCCCCTTAGGCAGCGATTCACTCCTGGAAAAGCTTTTTGGCCACGCTGGAATGAGGAATGCAGAGCTGTCACCTTCTCCATCCTCCATGAAACAGCAGCAGCTGCCTGGCAGAGGGGCAGAAATCCCAGAGTGAGGTGGGACTTGGGGCTGTGGGAACCAGCTGAGGCTCCTGGAGCTGTTTCCTCAAAACCCACCTTGCTCACCTCTGTTTTATTAACGAAGTGAGGGACAGAGTCCCAGTGGGGTGTGATGTTTGCTGTGCTGCACTCACCAGCACCAATTAATTAATTAATTAATTAATCACTGCTGCAATGATTTGCTAGGAGGAAAAGGAGAGCAAGGGGAGAGAGGAGCGAGCGGAAGCCCCGGTTATCCAGGGAAACCTGGGCTGCAAGGTAGGTGTGGAAAATCCAGGATTGCTCTGGAAAACCCAGGATTGCTCTGACCTTTCCCTCTGCTCTGGGTTTTCCAACACCATGGAAGGACCAACCCCTTTGGATGGTCCCTCCATCTCCAGAGCAATCCAATTTTATTGGTTTTAACTTTCTTTTTTATTGATTTTAATATTTTTTATTGGTTTTAATCTTCATTTTTCTCCCCAGGTGAAGCTGGAGCCAAAGGCAACAAGGGCAGCTACGGCTTCCCTGGACTGAAGGGACAAAAGGGGGCTAAAGGGGACACCTGTGACAACGGCACCAAAGGAGACAAAGGGGACAGGGGGGACCCAGGAGAGCCAGGAGCGGGCGGAGAGCAGGGGGACAAGGGAGAGAAGGGGGACACGGGGGAGAAGGGCTACTGTGGGGAGCCGGGGGGCAGAGGGGCCAAGGGGGACAGAGGGGAAGGGGGCACCAAGGGCGAGAAGGGCAGCAAGGGGGACACGGGCATTGAGGGCATGCGGGGGGTGGCCGGCAAGCAGGGAGAGAAGGGCGAGCAGGGCCACAAGGGTGACAAAGGGGACGTGGGCCCTGTGGGCATGGCGGGCCCCGGCGGGCCCAAGGGCGAGCCCGGCGCCAAGGGCGGCCGCGGTGCCCCGGGCAGGAAAGGCTCCCGCGGGGCCAAGGGCGCCCGGGGCGACGTCCCCAGGGCCCCGCGCTCGGCCTTCAGCGCGGGGCTGTCGCGGCCCTTCCCTCCTCCCAACGTGCCCATCCGCTTTGACCGCGTGTGGTTCGACGAGCGCCACGACTACGACCCGGCCACGGGCAAGTTCAACTGCAGCGTGCCCGGGGCCTACGTGTTCTCCTACCACGTCACCGTGCGCGGCCGCCCCGCGCGCCTCAGCCTCGTGGCCAGCAGCAGGAGGGTGGCCAAGGCCAGAGACACGCTCTACGGCCAGGACATCGACCAGGCCTCCTTCCTGACCATCCTCAAGCTCAGGGTGGGCGACCAGGTGTGGCTGGAGGTTGGCAAGGACTGGAACGGGCTCTACGCCGGCGCGGAGGACGACAGCGTCTTCACGGGGTTCCTGCTCTACCCCGATGGTTTTGAGGTCCTTCTGTGAGCTTGCAACCCTGAAGAACAGCTTTTCCCTCAGGGTGTAAGAGGAGAAAAGGGCAGCACCGTGGTTTAGTTGCCATTTTTGTGAGGTTTTAACAAAAATGTTGATATTTGCAAGGATTAGTTTGAAGAAGTCACGCATCCTTTGCCCATTGTCCAAGCACCAACATGACCAGCGTGGGGTGGGGAGGGCATCTCCCAGCACAGTTTGTAATTAGAATATTCAAATCATGGAATGAAACTCCTTCCCAGCTCCTGCAGTCCTCGCATGGCCCAGGCTCCCTCTAGGAATCAGTTCTGATCACCTCTGATTTTGATAAAAATGCCAAGGTTTGATTTATAGAGCTCAGCCAGATGGGAACATGAGCAGTAGGTTCCTTGAAATCACCTGAAAAGATTTAAAGCTCTTTTATCCTTGAATCAGTATTATTTAGTGCCTTAGTCTTGGTCTAAAAGAATATTAGATCAGTGTAAAAAACCCTCCTAAATCTTGTTCTTAAACAAAAATAAATCTGAGACTTTCAAAAGTAGCTGAGAGGTGAATATTTTATTTTATTGGCTTACTTAGACCACCAGGTTCTGAGCCTCTGATGCTGTGGAATCATCCTTGGGATCATCCTCATCTGATGCTTGGGATCAACCAGATGGGAACATGAGTGTAGGTTCCTTGAAATCACCTGAAAAGATTTAAAGCTCTTTTATCCTTGAATCAGTATTATTTAGTGCCTTAGTTTTGGTCATGAATTATATGAAAAAATGTGTAAAGGAGTACTCAGTCAGTGTAAAATACCCTCCTAAATCTTGTACTTAAACAAAAATAAATTTGAAATTTTCAAAAGTAGCTGAGAGGTGAATTTTTTACTTTATTGGTCCACTCAGACCACCAGGTTCTGAGCCTCTGATGCTGTGGGATCATCCTCGGGCTGCTGGGAGGAGGAGGAGACACCAAGAACAGACTTTGGAACTCCCTTGAGGTGTTGTGATGGCTCAGAGGATTTGTGGGAATGTTTAAAAAGCCTCACAGAGACCATTTGACCAGAAAACCTTAATCCAAGCTGGTTTCCACCTTAAAAATATTGAAGTATATTAAAAAAATCCCTCATTTTGAGCTGTTTTTCCTCATTTTTCACACTGTGGCAGAATGACAATGGATTGATTGAGGATGTGCTTTGTCTCATGATGGAGCCCTGCTAAAAAAAAGCCAAGATATTTGTTCTCTTTCACTTCTGCTTTTATTTTCTTTGGCAAAACTGTCCCCTCTTCAGGCTGCAGTGAAGCATTGTGACACTGGTGGAAGACAATAAATGCTCAGGGTTCCAATCAGGCCAGCAGCCCCTGTCAGTAATTATGAAAAATTATTCCAAAGCTATAAAAACACCTATTTTGTGGGTTTTTCCCATGTTTTTAATAAAATATTTCACATTTTAGCCCTTAATTCCATGATTTTCGGGGCAGGACTGTGTTTCTGAGCCAGAGGAACATCGGCAGCAGAGCTTGGTGTCTGCCTGTGCTTCCTGCCCTGGGTTTGTCCAGGTGTCCCCAAGCCACTGCTGCCATCAGGAGTGTCCCCAGCTGGGCTGAGTTTGCCCCAGAACAAATCCCACCTGTGCAGCCTCAGGGCTGGGAGTGGTTAATTAAAGGGATAATTGGGGCCAGGTGGGAATTCTGTACTTATTTGGGATCAGGGAGCTGCTCTTGGCTGGATCCTCACTGAGCTTCTGCTCCTTCCACTCTGGATTTCCATTCCCTGTTCCAGGTAAGCCCCTGGTTCTGTTTTTCTTTGATTTGGATGAAAATGGATGGATTTAATTGATTCAGACCAGGGTTGTGAATACAATATCCTGCTCCAAGTTCCCTTATTTCAGCTGAAATGTGCCTTAATTTTTTTAAAATCTTGTGGCTTTGCTTGCAGCTGCTTGGCTGCTGAAGGGTTTTCCCTTTTGAAAGGAGGAAAAATATCTTTTGGTGGGAATTATTGGGGAAAACACAAATATATGGCCTTAGATGCTACAGAGACGAATCCACTCAGTGCTTGTCAGAGCAGTCTTTATTTCCTTGTGTTATAAATGTGGCCCTGCAAAAGAATAATAAAAAAAGAGCATTTAGCAGAGTTGTCTGTGCTTTGTGTGGCTCTTTTCTCCTCACATTCACTTTATTTCTCCCCTCTGCAAACTCACAGCCTCTATTTTTCTTAAGGTTTTATTTTAGCTCCATTGCTATCCAGATTTTTCATCTCCCCAGGGCATATCCATTTGTTTGGATGACTAAGTTGCTTTTCCTGTAGAAATCTGAATTTCTAACTTGCTGATCCAAGTCTCTCCCATGATAAGTCATTGTCCATCTGTTGGCTCCCTCCTGGGCTGCTGCAGGGAGGATTAATGTCTGTGGAGCAGGCTGCAACTTAGGCCTGGACTAGCAAGGACAGTCTTGTTTTCCTCATGTTCTTGTTGGTGCTTCTGAGGAATGAAAAAAGGGTTAGATGGATTTTTAAATTTTGTTTTTCACTTTCCACGCCTAGAGAACTTGGTGGGATTTTACAAGAATATTTTTTTTCCCCCTGTAATCATTGAGATCCAGGTTCCAGCTGGCTTCATCCCACCTTAAACCTGTGTTTGATGGACTTTCCTGCAGGATTTTAGGAAGAGCTGTGGAGGGTGCTCGCAGGGTATCAGCAGAAGGGTGAATCTGCTGCAGAGAACTCAGGGCAGCACCCCAGGAGAACTTAAAAACTCGTGTTGTGTGTGTGGCTGATAAAATAAGATGTTATGAGCTGCAGGGCTGGGATTTATGGTGCAGGACTGAGCTGTTTGAGCAGTGGTGCAGCCGTGCCCAGCTCACCTGATGGGCCAGGATTGATTCCTGGGCTGGTGTTTGGGACTCTGCATCCCACTGTGTCCTTGTGGGGCAGGGATTTGGGAATGGGGAGGCTCCAGGGGCTTTTCTGTGAGGATCTTCCCTTGTGTCCCATGGAGCCAATGGCACTGGACATTTTATTGCACAAGGCTGTGTGTCACGGATAAAGGTTTTGGGAATTCTGGGGGGAAACACAGGAGCTGCAGAGAGGAGTGTGGGTTTGTGGGAGCAGCAGCCCCGGAAGGAGAGACAGGAGCTGAGATCCCTTTGGAATCCAGTCCATGCAGGAGCACAGATCCTTCCACCGACCCCACAGCGCAGCAGGGCGGAGGCTGGGATCCCTTGGGAAGCTCAGCCTCGATCAGCTCTGGGTATTCCCACGGAAATCCACTCAGGATCAGCCCTGTGTGATCCCATAGGAAGAAGCAGGAGGTGTGAGGAGGAAGACAAGAAAACCTGGGATGAGCTGCCTGCAGCCCCCATTCCCTCATCCCTCTGCCCAGGAAGAAGGGAGGAGTAGGTTTATTCCTATTATTTTCAGTTTTATTTCTCATCACCCAACTCTGGTGATAAATTTACTTCCCTACGTTGTCTCTGCCCTGCCTGTGACCCTCTCCCTGTCCTTCCCTCACCCCAAACCATTCCTGGTTTTTCCTCTGAGCAGGGAGTGATGGAGCAGCTCTGGTGCTGCATGGAGCTCATCTCTTGTAGCTCAATTAATTAATTAATCAAACCCTTTGTGTGCAAAGTGCCAGCTCGGGCTCCGCTCCCGGCGGGTTTGGGGACGCGGCAGGGACAGCAGGTGGCAATGTGGCGCTGCGAACCGACCGAGCCGGGAATGCGCTCGGAAATTCCTTGGGAAACGGGAGCAGCGCTGCGGGGAGGAGCCGGCCTTGGGACTGGGATGGGCTCTCCGTAGGGATGGATGGGTTGTTTCCATGGGGTGGGAAGGATGGGATGGGTTGTGTTTTCACAGGGTGGATGGGATGGATGGATTGGTTGTTGTTTCCATAGGCTGGGATGGATGAATGGATTATTTCTGTAGGGTGGGATGGATGGATGAATGGATTATTTCTGTAGGGTGGGATGGATGGATGAATGGATTATTTCTGTAGGGTGGGATGGATGGATGAATGGATTATTTCTGTAGGGTGGGATGGATGGATGAATGGATTATTTCTGTAGGGTGGGATGGATGGATGGGTTGTGTTTTCACAGGGTGGATGGGATGGATGGATGGGTTGTTGTTTCCATGGCGTGGGATGGATGGATAGATAGTAATTTCCATAGGCTGGGATGGATGAATGGATTATTTCTGTAGGGTGGGATGGATGGAGTGTTGTTTCCACATGGCAGGATGGTGGGGTGGATTGTTGTTTCTATGGGATGGATGGATGGGATTGTGTCCATACAGTGGGATGGGATGGATGGATTGTTTCCATGGGATTGGATGGATGGATTATTTCCATAGACTGGGAGGGATGGATGGGTAGGTTATTTCCATGGGGTATGATCGATGGATGGATTGTCATTTCCATAGGGTGGAATGGAAGAATTATTGTTTCTATAGGCTGGGACAGGTGGATGGATGGGTTGTTTCCATGGGATTTGATTTTTTTCCATAGGGTGGGTTGTTTTTTCCATAGTGTGGGATAGATGGATGGATTGTGTCCATGGGGTGGGATGGATGGATTGTCATTTCCATAGGGTGGGATGGAAGAATTATTGTTTCTATAGGCTGGGACAGGTGGATGGATGGGTTGTTTCCATGAGATTTGATTTTTTTCCATAGGGTGGGTTGTTTTTTCCATGGTGTGGGATAGATGGATGGATTGTGTGCATAGGAGGGATGGATTATTTCCATAGGGTGGGATGGATGGATTGTGTCCGTGGGGTGGGATGGATGGATTGTCATTTCCATAGGGTGGGATGGAAGAATTATTGTTTCTATAGGCTGGGACAGGTGGATGGATGGGTTGTTTCCATGGGATTTGATTTTTTCCATAGGGTGGGATGGATGGGTGGGTTGTTTTTTCCATGGTGTGGGATAGATGGATGGATTATTTCCATAGGGTGGGATGGATGGATTATTTCCATAGGCTGGGATGGATGGATTGTCATTTCTATAGGGTGGGATGGAAGAATTATTGTTTCTATAGGCTGGGACAGGTGGATGGATGGGTTGTTTCCATGAGATTTGATTTTTTTTCCATAGGGTGGGTTGTTTTTTCCATGGTGTGGGATAGATGGATGGATTGTGTGCATAGGAGGGATGGATTATTTCCATAGGGTGGGATGGATGGATTGTGTCCGTGGGGTGGGATGGATGGATTGTCATTTCCATAGGGTGGGATGGAAGAATTATTGTTTCTATAGGCTGGGACAGGTGGATGGATGGGTTGTTTCCATGGGATTTGATTTTTTCCATAGGGTGGGATGGATGGGTGGGTTGTTTTTTCCATGGTGTGGGATAGATGGATGGATTATTTCCATAGGGTGGGATGGATGGATTATTTCCATAGGCTGGGATGGATGGATTGTCATTTCTATAGGGTGGGATGGAAGAATTATTGTTTCTATAGGCTGGGACAGGTGGATGGATGGGTTGTTTCCATGAGATTTGATTTTTTTCCATAGGGTGGGTTGTTTTTTCCATAGTGTGGGATAGATGGATGGATTGTGTCCATAGGAGGGATGGATTGTGTCCGTAGGGTGGGATGGATGGATTGTGTCCGTGGGGTGGGATGGATGGATTGTCATTTCCATAGGGTGGGATGGAAGAATTATTGTTTCTATAGGCTGGGACAGGTGGATGGATGGATGGGTTGTTTCCATGGGATTTGATTTTTTCCATAGGGTGGGATGGATGGGCGGGTTGTTTTTTCCATAGGGTGGGATAGATGGATGGATTGTGTCCATGGGCTGGGATGGATGGATTGTCATTTCCATAGGATGGGATGGATGGGCTGTGGACCTGCTCAGGAGTCACTTTGTGTCCCTGAGTCACTCGGGCTCTTTGTGTCCCCTCGGAGCCGGGCTCATGGATTTTGGGATGGGGGGACATTCCCAGCCTGTCCCTTCCACTTAGGGAAGGCCCATTTAGAATTTGATGCCTTAGAAAGGCCAAGCTTGGGCCCACAATGGTGTTTATTTACTGGAGGCTCTCTGTGTGTTTATTTTGATTTAAATGTTATTTTATCACTGAGGATCCGTGTCCACACTGAGAGCTCTGGATGCAGAGAGCTTCAGCACAAACCTCAGCTTGGAATTTGAGAATTATTCCCAGCTTCAATAATCCCAAGAAGTTTGTGACCACATGGAGGGCTCTCTTTGCTGGTTTTAATACAAGGCTTGTGATAAAACCGACCAAAAATCTGAAATTCCCACATTTTTGGTGCCTCCACACGTGGAAAATGAGGAGGCAGGGAAGCTGTAAATGCAACAGAAGCTTGGCCATCTCCCTGATTTGTGGTTCTCATCATTTAATTAGGCAGCCAAATGCTGTTATCTCCACCTGCAATTGATTTTTGGCTGGCAAATTAGTGCTAGACAATTAGAGGTGTTCCTTAAAAACAAAAAAAAAAAAAGGTTCATGAAGCTTCCTGGAACCCAAATCCTCAATAAATCCATTTGGTTTGCAATGAGAGTGAGGCTCCTGCTTCCCTTTAATGCCTGCTGAAGGCAGAAAAAATAATTTGTGCAGGTGCTGGTGATTCCCAGGTGCCTCTTTTACTCTGGAGTGACTTTTGGGGGAAAAAATGGGAGATTTGGGAGTCATTTGGAAGAGCAGGGTTGTTGTGGTTACCAGGTCAGGGCTCTCAAATCCATTTTAGTGAGATCTCTACTCCATATCCAGGCTATTTTATTTTTCAGAAAGAAACTGGACTTTGGGAGCATTTTGGACAGATTAATATGCAAATAATTAATGTTAAAATTGTTATTAATATATTAATCTATCACATTTCCTACATATTTCTATATTTAAATTCCTTATGTGTCTTGTGCAGTTTCCCAGCTGAGAAGCTGCAGGAATAACAAAATCTGTGTAAAATCTGAATTTTGGGCTGGACTTTGGCCCCAAAAAAGCCCTAAAATGGAGGTTTAACTCTTAATACTTCACTCAAGCATAACCTCAAGAATGTTTAAATAAGTAATGAATATTTATTTAAAATGAAGAATAAAATGATGATTTTTCTTCATCCCTCAGGTATAATTTGATAGAATTTAATCCTTATCACAAAGGTGATTTTAGGGGGGAGGGTATTGGTGTCACTTAAATGCTTAAAAACTGATTTTTTTGTGATGAGCTCTGCTTTTTCTTTTTGTCCAAAAATTCAGTTTGTGCTTTTACATGAGGTTTTCTTGTACAGGTGAGAGTCCCCCAAATCCTGATTTATTTGATGAAGAATTCAGGGAAAGGCTTTGCTGGTAGATGGCAACTTGGGTTTAAGAAGAATTTAATAAATTTATTATTTACGATGAATTTATAATACAATAAATGTATTATTTAAAATTACTTATGAACCCTCCTCCCATTACAAAATATGGAAATAACATTGAGTTGTGTGAGGGGAATTGGAATAAAAATATTTGTGGGATCAGCCAGAGCAATGAACCTTTGGAGCTGTGGTGCTGAGGGATGGGTTGGATATTCCAGATCCAGCTGTGGACACAAAAATGCCACCAAAACTGTGCAGAAAGTCACAATATTTGGGTGTTTTAAGCTCCAGGCTGTTGGAGCAGTAATCAGAGTTCCAAACAGCCACACCACAGCTTTTTCCAAATTTATCTCCCCATTCCTTCATTGCTGTTGTTATCCCTGTTTACCTCCAGCTGAAATCTTTCCACTCAATTGGTTCTAATTGACTCAGTCACTTTAAGGAAAAGAACTTGGGAAAAAAAAAAGGCCAAAATATATATTTTTTTCTCCTCATAAAACCTTCCTAAAAGAAAAAGATAAATCCAAATTACGAGCTGCTGTTCCCAATGGAGCCCAAATTCATCTGCGGCATAATTGGAATTACAGCATCTCTTGGCAGCCCAAAAGAGTAATCAAGGAGAAAAACTCAACCTAGACCCTGAAAAGTTATTTTAAAATCAAAATGGTGCACTTGAACAAAAAGTGAGTGGAAATAAAACCAGTTTTAGTGAGTTTATTCTGAGTAAACAAGATAGAATTGTAAATACAGGGATATCAACAACTCCAGGGTTGAAATGACCTCACAAGCAATATCTGGAATTCCATGAATTCACAGAAAACATTTGGATTTTAGCTCCATGTGTCCATATTACTTTGTAATAGACACAGGAATATTGGGTAAGGAAATGTCCTGCTCGGTTTTCATGGGAAGATAGTGGAAATTTTTTTTCCTGTTTTCATGGGAAAATAGTGGAAATTTTTTTTCCTGTTTTCATGGGAAGATAGTGGAAATTTTTTTTCCTGTTTTCATGGGAAGATAGTGGAAATTTTTTTTCCTGTTTTCATGGGAAGATAGTGGAAATTTTTTTTCCTGTTTTCATGGGAAGATAGTGGAAATTTTTTTTCCTGTTTTCATGGGAAGATAGTGATTTTTTTTTTTTCCCTGTTTTCATGGGAAGATAGTGATTTTTTTTTTTTTCCTGTTTTCATGGGAAGATAGTGATTTTTTTTTTTTTTCCGGTGTTCATGGGAAAATAGTGGAAATTTTTTTTCCTGTTTTCATGGGAAAATAGTGGAAATTTTTTTCCTGTTTTCATGGGAAGATAGTGAAATTTTTTTTCCTGTTTTCATGGGAAGATAGCGAAATTTTTTTGCTGCTTTAGAGAAAAGCTGACTATGCATCAGGTAAAATAGGGTCTGAAATATTCAGAAATATCTGCTGAGTGCTGGGACAGGGTGGAATCCTTGAATTAAGCTGGAAAATCCCTCTAAGGGCACTGAACTCCCCCAGCACAGCCCTGCCCCATCTCCCCAGGTGCTGAAAAATCCCAAAATGCCTCCATCCTGAATGGAAAAATCATTCCCATTGGTCAGATGCAGGAGATGCTTCCTGGAGCCGTCCCAGCACTGCTGGGAACATGAAAAGCTTCAGTGGGGCTGAAAGAATTTATCCTTTGGGGAAATTATGGGTTTTTTTTTCCTTTCTGTGCTGCTTTGCTGGAGCCTGGGGCAGATGGGAGTGGGATTGGGGTGCTGGGCATTCCCAAGGGATTCTTACAGCCAGGATTGATGGGAATCACTTTTCCTGGAGATGGAGCTCCTTTGGAAGTCAGTGTCAGCTTTGAAACCGTTCTGCAAACCCATCCTCACCTGTGGGATTCAAATGGATGCTTTGTGTTTGAAATCCAGGGAATGGATTCCACCCCCAGGCTGGATTTATCCCTGAGGGTTCACCCAATAATCCAGGAATCCCTGGAAAACCCAGCAATGTTCATGGTCTGACTTGGTTTTTGCTTTTCATTCCTGGTTTGAGCAGGATTACAGAAAGAGAGGAGCTCAAAATGCTCCTCAGTTTGGACCCACCATTTGTAGCTTATCAAAGCCCAGCTCTAGGTTTTTATTGGATAATCAATAAATCTAATCAAGTTTTATGGGAAGGGTGGTTTTATTTTATGCTGTCATAAATTCCCCTCATTTTGCCTATCAGCATTTACAAGGGATTTGGAAAGCACTTGGAAAAAGAAACCCACATCCAGTTTCTCAACAGGACTCTTGAATTTCTGTCCGTGTCACATTAAAAGCAGAATTGAAAAAGTTTATTATTAAATCCGTGCCCCTAAATTGACCCATCCCAGATGGAAACTCATCCTCATAAATGGTATGGATAGGGATGGATCACTGAAATAAATTCTGAGAAGTATTAAAAAAAACCCCCAAATATTGGAGTATGAACTCAGCTCTTCATACCTTTGTAGCTGCTCTGGGATGGTGCCTTTGGAATTTTCCAGGGAAGTTGGAGCCGTTTCAGCCAGGAAATGTGAAATCCCTCAGCCCCGGGGGTGTCTGAGTTGTTGAGGGTCAGGGATGGTTTTTGTGGAGCAAGGAAAGCTGAGGGACACCCCTGCTTTCCATGGTGCTGAAATTCTGAGGGAATTCAGGCTCATAAATATCAACTTCTTGAGCAAAGTGCTTTAGGGATAATGTTCTTTTACAGAGAGACTCAAGGCAGATTAATTACTCTGGAAAAAAAAATTAACAATTTTTAAGTAGTAGAACCTGTCAGTGTTTCCTGTGAGAGAAATAATAAATATAAAAATGATTTCAGTGTGTAATAGAATCTGTGGTGTCAGTGTGCTGTTTCAATGTGTTGTTTCTCTTTGTTTTTTTACCAAATACTGAGTTGGATTGGGCTTGAAATTAGGATGATTTTAAAATAATGCTGGGGGGAGGAAGAGTGGGAGGACTCAGGAGCTGAGGTTGCACCTGCAGGAAATTGAACCCAGGGCTGGGGCTCACAGGACAGACCTACACCTGGTTTTTATTGACTTTTTTCACTTTTCCACTGGAGATCGGCCCCCCTGACCCTGCCCTGCTCCCTGGTGGGATCCTCCTGCAATTCCAGAATTCCAGACTCCCCCCTACCCTGCCAGCTGAGCCTTTCCTGGTGAGATTTGCCCAATATCCCACATTTTGAGCACTGATTCAGTTCAAGGACAGGCTCGGGGAGCGTTGCCAGGGGATTTCAGGTGCCCTTATGCTGTGTCCCATTTTCCCAGCCCTCAGAGCTCGCAGACACCTCATATTCAACAGCCACTGCATATTTTAATTTCATTTTCTGCTGTGATGTATTTCTGGCCAAGACAACATAGCTGGGTTATTTATCCTCTCTTAATTGCTGTTTTCTGGGAGCATTTTGCCTTTTGTGGCCGAGCAGGAGGTGGCAGTGACAGCCAGGCTGTGGCCTGGGATGATGAGACTGCTCTGATCCCGACCTTAAAACCAGGGCAGGAGGCTTTTATTCATATTCATACTTCTTCCTGCTCAGGCAGCTCTAATTTTAGAAGGAATTGTACTTATTTTACTTATTTAGAGGTTTTGATGATGCATTTTTATGGCACAGGGGTTTGGAAAGGTCTTGGCTCTGAGGAATGACAGGAGTGGGGCCTAGGGTCACCCCTGAGGCCAGGAGGGTGTTTGAGCTTTGCAGTTTTGGCCTTTGGAGGCAAAACTCATGGAAAAGCCTCATAAAATATCCATTATTTGCTGTCTAAATATGAAACAAGTCAACATTTAATAGGGGAAGACAAAACAACAGGAATCTGGTAAATGGGGGCCTTCAGTTCTTGTGCGTCCTCTGTGCTTGATGCCCAACCTCAAACAGAAATCACTTAAAAATCCCTTAAAACTGAGGAGATTTTGCCTTTTTCCCCCCCATTTTCCCTCCTTTTCCTATTGCCCCCATCAGTTTTTGCCCTGCACATCTGGATTTCCACCCTATTTGTGACCAGCAGGAGTTGCTGCTATCACTGATGGGGAGACTTCCAAAAGATCCTGGATTTTGAAGGGAATGTCCTTTAAACTCTCTTGAAAACTTGTCCCGCTGTAATTTGTCTCAACAGAAATCATTAAAACCGTGCATCTCTATGATTTTGTGCTTATCACTCTGCTCTTGTGAGTTTTGGGGTGTTGTAGCTCAGGTATCTGTCCCTAAACCTAATCCTGCTTTGCCTTTCAGAGAAATAATTGATATTTCCTTGAGCATGTCTCCCTTCTCTGCTTTATGTGGGCTCAGACAGAATAAATTTAGCTTGAAAAACTGATGCTCATGTCCTCACAAAGTCAATATTTCAGAACAGCTGCAAAAGGGGGACATTTAGAGGGTGCCATCACCCAGAGTGATGTTTCTCTAATCCTTTATCTTTAATTTGGGTCAACTAATGTGGAATAATCTTGTTATCCATGACAACCTGGCTGGGCAGGGTGACGTTCCCTCACTTTGGGCCTCTAACTCATCTCCAGCCCCATCTGTGTCGCTGGGTGAGCAGGGATAACATGCAAAATGTGGAATATTTTTAGCAATCCTTCAGTAAAAGCCATGAATTCCCAGATAATGGAGCTCGGGTGTCAGGCAGAGTCATTCCAATTACACAAAATTACACAAAAATCACACTTCAGGCACCCACAGAGCTGTGAGGAATAATTGTTCTTTCCTTATTTATGGGGCAACTAATAATGAAAAGAGGTTTTTCTCTCATAACGTGATTTAATCTCATGAAACTGATTTGCTTCATTTCTACAGAGTGCACAGTGGCTCTGCCTGCTGCTCTCTTGAGATGGCAACAAGGGAATTTTGGATTTTTTGAGTGTAATAAAGATATTAAACAGAATATAAAGAATCATATATCAGAGGGAAAAAAAATCCTAAAATTAAGGCCACCAGGTGACACTTGAATGGCATTGTAGGAAGAGTTTTATTTTGGGGAAAAATGATTGAAAAAGAACAATCTTGATCAGTTGTGGTACTTGGCATTAAGAGGCACTCAGACTTGAGGAAATAAATCAAAAATCCCATTTTTAGCATCATATTATCTGGAAATTGTGTGCATTTGCATAGATCTGAATAAGTAGTAAATACTGAATGATTATTTTTCAGGATTCAGTCATAACTACTTGTTATTTTATAGCTAAAAGAATAAGTTATAAAAATTAAATTAGATGTTAAAACCTTTTTTATTGTGGTTTCCAGCTCATTCTCTCCAATAAGCTGAGGTGAATCAGCCAGTTTAGAATCATTTATTGCCAAAAATAGACTGCAGAAATGGGACAATACCTGAGCACACATTTAGGATTTTTGCATTGGCCTTCAAAGGGAGCTGATGTTGCAAAAAAACCCCAAAAAACCCAAAACCTCACAGAACCAACAAAGCAACAAAAAACCAGCTGGGGGAGTTGCATGACACAGAAAATTCATCATTTCCTGGAATTAAATTCTCTGGAATTTTAAATAATGCATTTCCATCCTCAAATTCAGCTAAAGAAACGTTTGGGGCAGAAAAGAGCAAGGCTCACACTCTGCTCTTCCAATTTCAAAGCCAAATCAGCCTGAATTTTGTGTCCTCAGAGGCAAAAATATCAAAAATATCAGGAACTTTCTCAGCTCCTCCCTGGATTTATGCCAGGAGCCTTTTGGGGCCCCTTGGATGAGGAACATCCGGGCTTTTTAATGGAAAACCTTCAAAATTAATTTCTCATTTCTCCGGGTTTGCCAGCGTTGGGGATTCTTTCAGATACTCCCAGGAACTTGGAGATATTTTAGTCCTTTCACCTTAAAAATGGATATTTAAATAATAGCATCAAAAATAAGGCTTGAGGTGCTTTTCTGGTCAGTCAGAGGTTTTTGTTGTTTCGGTCAGGTTCATTAAGAGCTTCTTGATGTTTCTGTGTATTTTTCTTCCTAAAAATTTCCACCTGCTCCTCTGTTCCCATCCCAGCTGCTGTGGGGACGTTTCCATCCAGGTTTTCCTGTGCGAATTCCTGGTGTGGAAAAGAATCAATTTTGCAGTGAAATTTTATTTAAATTTTGTTTAAACTCACCGTGTGCTCTGTGCCCAGACAGTTCTGCGAGGCCGGGTCATTTGCTTGTCAACAGTAGATTATTTATTTTAATTTTTTAAAAAATAAATACTGGCTTCTAAAAGATCTGAAGTGCTTTAAAAAATATTTCATGGCCCTTTTAGTATCTCCTGTAGGTCCTTTTCTTCTTTGACTTTGTCATTGGGGATGATTCGCTCAAATTTGAAATTTTTCTGGTTTTTCACTTTTATGGCTGGTTTGTCTCTGCTTCATCTCCTTCCTATGGGTTAATTATGGAAATCTTCCCTTCCCACCTCCCTGGAACTGGTTCAACTGATTTTTATATTTTAGTGGTTTTTTTAATATGTTTTAGTGATTTTTTTTTAATATGTTAGTGATTTTTTTTTTATATGTTAGTGATTTTTTTTATATGTTAGTGATTTTTTTTATATGTTAGTGATTTTTTTTTATATGTTAGTGATTTTTTTTATATGTTAGTGATTTTTTTTTTTATATGTTAGTGATTTTTTTTATATGTTAGTGATTTTTTTTTATATGTTAGTGATTTTTTTTATATGTTAGTGATTTTTTTTTATATGTTAGTGATTTTTTTTATATTTTAGTGATTTTTTTAATATTTTAGTGATTTTTTTAATATTTTAGTGATTTTTTTTATATTTTAGTGATTTTTTTTATATTTTAGTGATTTTTTTTATATTTTAGTGATTTTTTTTATATGTTAGTGATTTTTTTTTATATGTTAGTGATTTTTTTTATATGTTAGTGATTTTTTTATTTTAGTGATTTAAAAAAAATCACTAAATAAAATCCCTAAAAAATTCACTAAAATAAAAATTTTAGTGATTTTTTTTATTTTTAGTTTTTAATTTTTTTTCCAAATATTTTTATTTTAGCATCCAACCTAACGCTCCATAAGACCAGGGGTTTAAATTATTTAAAGTACGTTGGCGCTTTCTACACTGTGTCAGTGCAAGTTGTAACCAAGATAGATTTTTGAGATATATTTTTCATGAGGCAATAAAATAACCTCATAATTCTGTTTGTCAGGCTTGAAGTGTGGGAATAAATATGGCAGGCAGTGGATATATGGTGTTAATATTTTCAGCTTTTGGATATTGGTGAATATATATATTTTTATTTTTTTTCTGTGTGCATGCAAGATGAAGAGGAGTAGGGATGAAATAAATTATTAATTACAGAGTAGTTTGGTTTGGAGAGGACCTTTTAAAGATGAGAAGGGATTTTAAGAGAACCCAAACAGCCTGACCTTGATTGTGCCCTTAATCAAGGCTGTAATAAATGAATTAATTAAACTTTTTAGTGCTGGGTTTGCAGGGCAGGACTTGGCTACAATTGGGGGTCAGAAATTCCCCTGGGGCAGCACCGGGGCTGGGAGGGATTCCAGGAGTTTGGGAGGCTGTGCTTGTGTGCTCATAAAAAAATAATATATATATATATATGTATATATTATTTATATATATTATTTATATATATTATTTATATATATTATTTATATATATTATTTATATATATTATTTATATGTATTATTTATATATATTATATATATAATATATATATTATTTATATATATATAATATATATTTTATATATATTTGTATTTATATATATATATATACCATAAAAAAATATATATATTTATATCTTCTTTTTCAACTTGTGTTGTCTTTTCTCACCCTGTTTGGGTTCATGCCTGGAGCAGGAATTCTGTTTTTCTGTCCTGTGCTTATCATTGTGGATGGGCACAGGAGAAGGCAGTGAGGGAAAAGGAGTTTGCTCTGTGGTCAGGAAAATTAGGATAAATTAAAATATCTCAGGGTTCCTCCTCAGCACTCATGTGGTGAGTGAAATGCAGAATGGGATTTTTACCTGACTTTTGTGCTAGAACCAATATTTACAATACAATATTTACAATAAACCATCTGCCTTTTACCTTACACATGGCTACAGGCGGATGTAATTATGCTCTTTTTGGCCTTATTTTAAAAAGAAAACAATAAAAAATTAAGCCAATGAGATAAAAATACTTGTAAAATGCTGATGAAATGTCCAACCCCTGCATAACAAATCCTTTGCTGGGGGAGGTCTGTGCCAGAATGTGTCACTCAAAGCTGCTCTCCTGAAATGCAGGATTAGGCTTTGCCACCATAATATAGATAATAAAGGAGATTTTTCCTGTTTAATATTGAGGTGAGCCTTGCCTTCCATCCATTGGGATGCCATTACTCAACCCACAGTGCAGAATTAAACAATGGAAATCTCCAGGCTAAAATTTATCCTGCTTTTATCGTTCTAGTTTCATTTAGACACAATAGAACCCCCTTAATCTTGCATCTCCTCAAATTCCCAGAATATTTGCATTATTTTCCAAACTACTCAGGAAGATTTGGAACAAGACACTATTGTGGGATAGATCGGATATAGATTTATTTTTTTTCAGGGAAGAATTGCAATGTAACCACAAAATGCCTCAAAAATCTTTTGAGCTTTGCTTGTTTTACTTTGTTTTTAGTGGGGATATTAGTTTGGGAACCTGAGGTGATTTTGAGGCTGCTGAAGGGTTTTGTGCTGCCATTTCCTTGAGGACATTCCCAATCCTGTCCTGTGGAGCCTTTGCTTTTTTTTTTGCCAAGGTTGGGATTAAATGTGTGAGATATTTCTTGTTGGGACTCAGATGTTTATTAGTTCTTATCCATGTCATAAATGTTTATTAGTTCTTATCCATGTCATAAATTGAGTTCTGCAGTATTTGACTTGAACGGGATAAAATGGAGCCCCATCTCTCTCTCTACAAAGCCTTTAAGGATAAACTGTCCAATTAAGAAATGACACCTGAATTTTTTTTTTACTTTTAACCCAATAACCAACCACCCATGGCCTGCAATGGGGACTTTTTAATCCAATTACACAAAACCACCCAAACCCAGGGGAAGGGGAAGAAGGAAGGAAGAAGGACCAGCCACCACCCTAAAACCTCCATCTTGCTTTATATCTATTTTTGTATTCTAAACCCTTAAACTCTGAGTTTCCCACCCTGTGATATCACACATTTCTATCCAAACTCCACACCCACAATCCCAGTTCCATCATGTGGGAATCCACAAAGTTAGAGGGTTTTTAGGAAATGGTTAAAAAAGAGTATGTAGGCCTCAGGATGAGGCCGAAGTTCTGTTACAGCAGAAAAGTTTCCCAAGCAGTAGACGTGACAAATAACAATAGGACTCTGTAGATTTGGCTTTAGGATGGCAACAAGTTTATTTAATGTATATCTTTAGAAGGTTACTGTGAATAGAGCTCTGTTCTTTGTCTTTTATGAACCAGTCTTTGTTTTAACTACTCTTACGTATGTTTTATAAGATTGGATGGAAAGCTTGTCAATATGTCTTGTTTTGGTGTGATTGGTTGAAATCTAAACTGAGATGGTTTTATGTCATTCCGTTTTACCCCACCTTGGGGGACATTTTCCTTTAGGCCAGCATGCTGTTAACATCTAACAATGTTCTGAGGCTGATGTACTAATAAACAAAAAAGGCTGGTCTGGATTTGCCCAGTGTGGTCCATATTTGGACTTTTTGGGTTCCTCTCTTCAGACGTGGGTTCCTGACACCATTGGATCTGTAGCTACCCTGGTGCCCCAACACCATCATTCCATTCTGGAAGCTTCTCCAGAGCCCCACATCAATGCCATGTTCTCCTGGGGGTCAGTGCCTGTCAGCACAGAAATCCAAAATTCTCAGCATCCAGGGAATTTTGGGTTTTACAAACAGCTCAGCCCATGCTCTCCCTCTGCCCCTGCTCATCAATCTCGACCCAGCAGCTTTTCCTCCATCATCTCTCTCTTCTCCTGTTTTAAAGTGATTTTTTGGTAATTACGAGGGACAAAGTTCATTACAGGCTGAGCAAGGGAAGTGCTGTTCCAGGAATGTTCCCTCTCACAGCTCCATTTCTTCCAAAGAGAGGTGGCACCCATGACCTGGGAAGTGCACCTGAGAAAATGAGGAACTTTTACAAGAAAAAAAGTGCTTTGTTTTCCAGATAATTTAAAAAATAACAAAAAAAAACCCAGGACCTTAGAAATAATAATTGCTGGAAAAATGAGTTGTGTATTTTTATTTTACGGACAAGAATGAGGTTTGTTGCTGGTTTATTGGCTGCCAAGACTCAATTATTTGATGAAAAAATTGAATTTCAATATTGAATTTTAGCGTTTACTCTTTGCAATGATCTCTTGAATTATTCTGGTTAATCACCCTTCTCTTTTTTCGCTTAAGTTACCTTATTATTATTTTTAAAAAACCTCAAAAAACCATTGGTGATCTCAGCTCTTTCCTTCCATTAAAATCAGTTTGTCACTTTGATGGATTCCACAGGAATTTCTCACCTTTTTAAGGGGGAGGTGCTGAATTTCTTTGGAGAACTTGGAACATTTTTGGAGTTTTCCTTCAAGTGTTCCCTCAGTGCAAAGATCTTTTCCATTATTGCAGGGAACAGCCAGAGACAGGAAAAGATTTGCTGAAATATTTCGCTTGGTTTTTACAGAATTAGTTGGAACAAAACCTCGATCTCCTGAAATCTTCTTGGTTAATGGCTGGACTTGAGGAATTTAGGGATTTTTTCCAATCTTAATGGTTCTCTAATTCTGTGATTGTGGCTTAATTAATTTTATGAGGGTCCTGTTGCATTTTCAATTTTACACTGTAATAGGTCATAAATTGTGGTGTTTTGTAGGATTTTAAGTCAATATTCCACCGGAATATTTTAAGGAGATATTTGATAATTATTGAAATTCAGGGTTAAAATCTGAGCATTTTTTCTTTACCCAAACTCTTGTAAAATTTTGCTTTTCCTCTAGGAAATGAACCTGTTAATACCTATTTATATCTAATAAAATATATATTATTATATATATATTATATATATAATATAAATATATATATTATATATATATTATTTTATATTTTATTATCTAATAAAATCTATATTTAGTGCTTTCATTTCCGGGGCGTTTTTCTTTTGTGCAGGAACTCTTTCTGTAGAGTTTAATTAAATTTACATGCAGCAAGGTTTTCTTCTTCTCTTTGTCTTTTTGAGGGCCAGGTGGGAGAATAAAAATCTGATCCCCACTCCCAGAAATGCTCCAAAATTGGGTAAAAATTGATTAATTTCTGTTCCACATCCTCAGACCCTCTGAACTGAAATGTTGGTGTCAGATCCCAATTGGAACCACTCAGGTTCTCCTTTCTGTGAGAAATTAAGCAAAATACAACTTAAAAGCATTTAGGAATTGGGATTTTGGTGCATTCAGAAGAAAATGGCGAACGTCACATTTGGGATAGGATTTTCACTCTTTTAAGGATTTTTTTGGGTTTATAAAAAAATTTCTCAGGAATTAAATATATGTGAATGAAAGTCCAAATATTGCTCAAGACTTTTTGGGGTTTTTTTTGTGTTCTTGGGAATTAAATATATTGGAATGAAAGTCCAAATGTTGCCAGCCTTTCCAAGCAGAAGCATGGCTATGCCTCTGCAGAGAAATGAGAAATAAAACTCCTGGAAATTGAGGTACTGAGGGGGGAAAAAAAAAAGGAAAAAAATCTCCTTCCAGAATTCTGCATTTTTACCTTGCAGTGATTTTTTTCCCAGCCCTCAGTTCCTGCCTGCTCCGTGCTGAAATGAAGCCCACGATGACAAATGCCAAGGCTGAGCCCAAATAAATCAGTTTATCTGCGCTGTGTAGTTGGGAGATGTCTCCCCGCTGAAGGGTGGCAGGCAGAGATTGAGGCGCTGCTCATAAATAAACCCGGCAAAAACTGAATTTTCTCCTTTTCCTGAGCGCCCCAGGAGCAGCATCCAGGCTTGGATTCCATTTGGGCTGAGGGCTGACTCTCATTCCAGCCGCATTCAGGGATGATTTTCCCTCTTCCTGAATTAATTTTTAGGTGTCATCCACGCCCTGCTTGGCCAGGGAATATTTAGGGAAGAGAAATAAAGGAAATTTTACTGCTGCACAGTGTGGAACTGTGGGAAAACGATTTCCCTTGCTTTAAAAGCTGGATTCCTCCAAAAACCTCAGGAAAAGCAAGGCCACGCAATCCTGCCTCTGCAGCAGGGGAAATGCAGAATTTAAATTTCCTGCAACACAAACCCACTTTCATTCCTATAGATTTGGTTACAAATAAATAGATAAATTAAAACTCTTATTTACAAATAAATAGGTAAAACTCTTTTATTTTCCCTTCGCTGAGGGAGCAGCACTGTGATATCCTGCATTAATTTCCCATGAAATGTGAGTTGAAGGTGCTTGTGTAATTTCCTTGGAAAAATAAATAACATTTTCCAGCGCTAAGAGCAGAGAGGCGCTGGTTAATCCATTGCTTTGTTATTTTTGTCTCAGATTTTACGGGCAGGAGATAAAAGTGAATTAATTTCTATTAAAAGATGACCTTTGGAATGGGCTCCCTGCTGGGTGTTTTAATTATTGGAGCAGGTATTCACAGCTTGAGAGCCAGGAAATATTGATTTGTGTGGAGTGCCCCAAAGGGAGGGGAAATGAACCCATGGTGTTGTCTCAGTGAAATCAGAGCCACTTCTGGAAAGGGAATCCTGGAAATATCCATTTGGGAATGCCTATTTTGCCATGGGGAGTCTGCTGGGAAATGTCATAATCATATTTTAGTAGTGGGGATTTTGCTGTAGGAATGCTGTTGATTATTTGTTTGGGTTATTTTGGGGGGGTTTTGGTGTTTTTTTTTAATTTTTTTTTTGTTTTGTTTTTTTTTTTTTGCTTGTTTGTTTTTTGTGGGGTTTTTGGGTTTTTTTGGTGGGTTTTTTTGGTGGGTTTTTTTGGTGGGTTTTTTTGGTGGGTTTTTTTGGTGGGTTTTTTTGGTGGGTTTTTTTGGTGGGTTTTTTGGTGGGTTTTTTGGTGGGTTTTTTGGTGGGTTTTTTGGTGGGTTTTTTGGTGGGTTTTTTGGTGGGTTTTTTGGTGGGTTTTTTGGTGGGTTTTTTGGTGGGTTTTTTGGTGGGTTTTTTGGTGGGTTTTTTGGTGGGTTTTTTGGTGGGTTTTTTGGTGGGTTTTTTGGGTGGGTTTTGTCTTTTTTTTTGGTTTTTGGTTTGTTTTTTATTGGTGTTTTTATTAAAAATGCTTTTAATTTTTAAAAATAAAATGGATTTAGTAGATTTAGACTGGGTATTGGGATGGAATTCCTGGCTGTGAGGGTGGGCACGCCCTGGCATGAGTGTCAGAGATGCTGTGGCTGCTCCATCCCTGGAAATGTCCAAATCCAGGCTGGATTGGGATTGTGGAAATGTCCCTGCCTATGGCAGGGGGCAGCACTGGATGGGTGATTAAGATCCCATTATTTGATTAAAAAACCCCAATAACTGAGAAATGTGTTCCTCCATCAAAGAATTGGAGATTTTAGACCACGCTTGGAGGTAAAACTCCCCAGAAATTTCAGTGTGAACGTGTCAGTGTCCCCCCACAGCTGATTTTTCCCTCTGGATGGCATAAATCAGGAATTTTCACCTCAAACTGTCCTTCCTCGCCTAAAAGATGCTTTTCCATCCCTCCCCTGGATCTGGGCAGGAACGGGCAAAGCCAATTTTGTCTCCCCACACTGAATCCTGGAACAGAGTTTCTGTGGAGCCAATTATTAGTTAAACAGGGGATAATTGGATTTATTAGGGAAGCTCTGCAGGGCCTCAGGAGCCTGAGAACAATGGGCTGTGAGGGAAGAGGGCAGCTGCCAGTGTGTCAGATCTCAGGATTTCAGTCCTGAGGTGCCGAGCCACCAAGACCACCTTGGGGGGCTCGGGAGTCCTGGAATGTTCCAGAAGTGTCTGGTGGCTGGACTTTGATCCTACACAGGAGACGACACCTGTATGAGGATAGGAGGGTTTCACCGGGGTGAATGGTGAAGGGATCAGTTAATTAGAGGGTGAGACACAGGGTTTAGGATTTCTGTACAGGGGGGTTTAGAGAAGTAAGATGGAGGAATTGGGGCGTGTCCTGTCCTTCTTCTTCTTCTTCTTCTCCTCCATCTTCTTTGGCCACGGTGGCACCTTTGGATTGGTTATTACTGAGAGTGCACCGAGTAATAAGAATAAATGGTATTGGGGAAAAATGATAAATATTGTACACGTAACAATGGGTATAAAGATAGGTGACTGTCCGGAGGGCAGCACAGTGTGCCCATGGCTGACTGCTGAGCAGAGCTCTGTTCGGCTGAAAGAAAATCTTTTAGATAAACAATTAATAAACATAAAAACCGAAAGAAGAACTGAAGCCTCTTCTCGTCCTTCGATACGCGGGCTGCCCCAAGGCCACTCCGGGCCTTTCCAGGCCCTTCAAACAGCCGAGATAAACCGGACACCAGTGCAGCTCTCAGGGACTGGTGTTGGACCAACATCATTTCGTATTTCCCTTCATGACTTTGGCACCACGAGTCAAAACGTGCAAATGAAATTTGCTGGTGACACAAAACCAGGAGTCAGCCTGGCCACCGAGGAGGATTGGATTAATTAGGCAGGATTAGGTGACCTCCAAGCCTGCAATCACAGAATTAGGGGGAAATTGAGTAGTGCAAGCTTTGGGTCAATGTGTTCTCCACAATTGTGGAGAACAAGGAGATGAATTCCAGCAGGACTTTGGGGCTTTTCCTGGATCACAGGAAGCTTTTTGACCCCTTTAATGGTGAGAGGGGCTGGTGAGGCAGCCAAAATGTGGGATTGTGGCTCCCTGTGCTCAGCTGGGATGGAAGAGAGGGATAGAGGAGCTCTGAGCTGGAGCTGAGCAAAAGCAGGGTGCAGAAGGAACCCAGGATGTCCCTCTGGCTGCCCTGGAGTGCTGGGAAGGATGAAAGTTGGACAAGAATGTGTCACAGATATGTGTGCTTGGCAGAAAGATTTTTGAATGTAAAATCTGAAGAAGGAATAGAAACTAAATGGAGTTTTGATATAGAAGAAAATTGTTGAGCCAGTCCTACTGGGAATCCTTTGCCTCCTTGGTTATGTTGGTTAGAGGCGGTTTTTATGGCTTAGAGCAAAGGATAAACCCACCCCAAACAAGATGTTTTTACCAAGCAGAAAACAGGCAAACAAGGCAGCAAATGTTGCAAGTAGAAAAAAGGTCTCAGAATTTTCCACTGCAAGAAAACTGAACAACAACTTCTAGCTTAAAGTGCAATGTACTAACAGTTAGTGATTGGAGAACAGTAACATGAATATGGTAATTACAGTAGTTATGATAGGCTATAGGTAAAAGTTAAGGTATAGATTGGTTCTGCTGTATTAAGATGCTCAGCAAAGTATATAATGCATTGTAACCAAAAGAAAAGTAAATAATGCATTTATAACCAAAACCAAAGGGTCTCCAGGCCTGCAGCTGGAGCTGACAGCTGTGGGCACAGCTCTGTCACCCACCACCCTGGGCTGCTGTGACACCTTGGATACGATAAACTGCATTTTGGATACGATAAACTGCATTTTGGATACAATAAACTGCATTTTGGATACAATAAACTGCATTTTGGAGAGCCCCTGGAGTCCCACATCTCTCATTTAAACTTTTACAGTGGCGCCCAACGTGGGGCACCATTAGTAAGAGCCTGAATGAGGGCGGTGGGTCTGCAGGCCTGCCTGCAGCTGGAGCTGACAGGCTCTGTCACCCCACAACCCTGGGCTGCTGTGACACCTTGGATGCAATAAACTGCATTTTGGATGCAATAAACTGCATTTTGGATACAATAAACTGCATTTTGGATACAATAAACTGCATTTTGGAGAGCCCCTGGAGTCCTACATCTCTCATTTAGGCTCTTATAGTGAAGGACTTGAGACTGGCAGAGTTGATTTTAACCCATGGAAACAATCACCGTCTTTGTGTGAGGATTTACAAGCCATGATGGTTTGAACAGAATGATTGTGAATTTATCACAGAGTGAAAAAGCAGAATTTTTGGGTTTTTAGAATGGGGGGTCAGGAGGCAAAATGGAGGAATCTGCACATTTCCAGTCTTTCTCCTTCTTCTTGTCCTTCATCTTCTGCTGTGATGGTGGCACTTCTGGATTGGTTTAGAATAGGGTCAGACTGTCTAATGTAGGTGATAGGTGTTGGAAAATTATTATAAATAAAGTACATGTGGTTTATAGTTTAAAAAGTTAACACCACCCCAAGGCAGTCTGAGTGCCTCAACCTGACCTGCTGGACAGATCTCTTAATAACAAATGAAATGCAGATTTCCCTGCTTGGGATCCATTTCCTGAGGAAAACCCACAGGTCTTGGCCTTTCCCAAATAAAGCCACTCCAAGCCTGTTTTTCTGGAGTGCTTTACAATGATTAGTTGATTATTTCGGTGTAATTACATTTCCAGAAGGAGTTTTGGCTCTGCTCTTCCGAGTAGGTATTATTTGCTTTATGTAATTGTGGAGCTCTGGTTGCCGTGGCAACTGGACAGTTTTTAAATTTAGAAACTAATTTGTTTTCTGTCACTTTGCTCTTTGCTGTTAAGGAGACAAGCTGTTTGCTATTAAATAAAACTTAGAAAGGAGGAGAGATTAAACGTGGATAAAAATATAATGCAGAAAATATGGTGTAGCGTTCACTTGGAGATGAAGGAGAAAGCACTGGCAAGGCCAGGAGGGAAATTCCTGAATTTCTTGGGAATAAATATAATAAATAAAGTAAAAAAAAAAAAAAATAATAAAGGGGATATTTTGTGTGTGAATGGGAATAAACCCAATGGGGCTGCTGAAAAGGATAGGAGGCCTGGAATCCCAAATTCCTGAGTTTATAATCAGATTTTTTGTTCTCTACAGCAATGGGGTCACTTGACCTCTTTAATTTTTGGCTAAAATAGTTGATAGTATGCAAATGATTTAAGCAAGTTGTGGAATTAAGCACCTGGAAAATCTCAAAGTGGTTTTTCCCCTTTTCCCAACAACTGAGGGATTTCCTGGTGTTTGTCTGACCTGTCCTAAAACCTCTCCTGATGGGGATCCCTGAATAATCTGTTCCTCTGATCAGCTCTACTCAGATATAGGAAAAATAAAAAAATCTCATTTCCTGCTTAAATCTCCTCTGCTTCTCTTCAGGCCCATTTTTCTTGCACCATTCCCAATGGATTTGTCCTTTCTCCTTTTTGGCAGGAATTTTATCTCTCTCAAGGCCTTTCTTGGCCCCTTGAGGGTGTGTGGTGTGCAGGAAACACCAAAATTTGTGGTTAAACGAAAATCAGAGGAACAGAATTTATTTATAAATTAAGAATTTATTTTTATATATAAGAATTTATTATATGTTTATTATATATAAGAATTTATTCTTATTTTAATGCTTTGTCCACAGTGGGTTTTGTTGGAGCTTTTTAATTCCCAGGCTCTCTCTGGAGCTCTGGATTAAGCTGGGATGTTCCCTTGGAGACAAAGGTGGTATTTTAGATTATATAATACAGGCTGGCTACTTTTCTCTAAACAACATCTCAATCAGCCTGGGATCTTTCCAGAAAAGGGAGAATATAAAATATTGATGTTCCTGCTGGAAAAGTAGGTCTTTGAGATTAATTTTTGTTCATGAAATAGAAAGCCAAGGATTTTTAAACGACTTTGAAGCGCCAGGCTGGGGAATTTAGCCAAGGAGCTGCAGGTTTGTGTTGGAGATGATTTTTTTTTTTTAATTTTTACTCACATTGGTGGCTCAACTCGAGCTGGTGAAAACTGAAATTCAAAGTTAAAACTTTGGAATAATGGAATGGTTTGGGTTGGGAGGGACCTTAAAGCTCATCCAGTTCCAGCCCTGCCATGGGTGGAGACGTCTCCCACTGTCCCAGGTGCTCCAAGCTGGTTTTGAAGAGTTTTAGAATTATTTTAAATTACTGGTGATGCAATCAAAAACCAGAAGTTGAGTTGCTGTTTCCTAGAGCTGGTAGTAGCGGAAATATTAAACCAAACACAAATATAATAATATAAATCCACAAAAAAATGTGTATTGTAATGCAAAATATCTCTTGGAGACAGAATTATGGCTGTTTGGAGAAAACCAGCCCAAAGTTTAAAGATTTATTCATTTTTTTATTGCAGTCCATGCCCAGGGATGCTCATCCCCATCCTTGTTCTTAACACCCCCAGAATTTCTCTCACCCTTTTCTCTGGTATTTCCAATGCTGAGAGTTTGAACTGGGCTCTTTTTTATATTATATTTATATGTAATTATAGGTTTATACTAATATTATAGTTTATACTTACAGTTTATACTAATATTATTGTTTATACTAATAGTTGTGTAGTTTATACTAATATGTATTATGTAACATACAAATATGAGTATATAATGATATATTTTATATAATTATATATTTATATATGACATAATTATATATTTATAATTATATATACATATAAAATTATATCATTATATATTTATAATATATATAAGAAAATATTTTATTTCTCCCTTTGAGTAATGAGAAGAGTGCACAAACCCACGGAATTCCCTGGATTTCCCTGTTCCAGTTTGCAGGGGCATTATTAAACCCGGATTTAATAATCTGGATTATGCAAGAGTGAGAGAGGCCTGCTGGCAGTGTGGATCTGTTTTATTGAATTGCCACTGGAATATGTTTTTCTTTGAAGACTCTTGGAGTCGCAGAGGGTTTGTCAGCACTTTGTTAGGAGAGCCCTGAGCAGCTCCAGATGCTTTTCTGGGAGGGAGGAATCAGCAAAAGGCACTGACAGCTTTATTGGCTGCTGACGTGAGCTTGGATCCATCCCTGGAGCGGGCTTGGAAGGGTGATGGAATTGCAAAACACACAGCCCTGAGGTTCAAATCAATTTCAGGGAGCCTTTGGTACATCTTGGACGAGCATTTTTGGCCAAATCTTCCCGATGTTTCTCCTCCTTTGGCCGTTCCAGTGATCCATTTTGCTGTGGAAAACGCCGAGCCTGAATGGCAAACGTTGGCAGAGCAGTGGGAATCACAATTTGCAGGGCTAATTGATGTCTGCAAGGCACAACCTGGCAGCATTTCTGCAGGGCTGGGCTTCAGCTTTTTTAGCTTTAGAATTTTTGTGTGCCCACTCAGTTTCCTTATCAGCTCCGTGCCAGCGCTTATCACATCATTCTCTCACTGCTCAATTTACTGCAGCTGCCAATGGCACCTCTCCCTTTCTCAAAGCACGGGGCCTTTCCAATTTCCAGGAATGTTTGCAGGCTCCTCCTCATTTGGAGCAGGTGTTGGAGCCTCTCTGCTCTGCTGTGCAGCAGAAGGTTCATATATTTTTCATTGTGGATGGAGATAAATCCTGGTGCTTGGGATGGCCATCTGTCAATGGGTTTGTTCTCCTGGGCTATAAATAAAATGGTTTGGGGTTTGTTTTGATTTATTTGATGGTGGGCCTGGTGTTGATGAGGCATCCCACTTCCCACATGGAGTTTTATGGTTGGTCATTACCAACCTGCCTCATTCTGTGATGGGATTTTTTGTTTTGGGATCATTCTGGTAAAAATCAGGTTGTGGGAGTGTGAGGCAAAAATTCTTGGGGTTTCATGTCCCTGTTTAAACCTGATGGAATTCTCCTATGATTCAGGATCACTCTGGTGCGATGTGACCCAGAATTTCAGAGGCAATAAATAAATAATAATAAAACCTTGGAGGAGGCTGTCTGGGAAAGTGATGGATTCACTGTCCTTGGTAGAATTTAAAAAATGTGCAGATGTGGCGCTTGGGGACGTGGCCTTGGCAGTGCTGGGGAATGGTTGGACCTGGTGATCTTGGAGGGCTTTTCCAACCTCAGTGACTCTGTGATAATGGGGGATCTTGGAAAGGGCTTTTGGTCCTGCTGGAATTTTTGTGCTTTCCCAGGGATTACGTTCAATATTCTGGGTGTCCCTCAGTGCTGAGCTCATTATCCCACTCTGCATCTCATCCCCTTCCTTGGAGAGAATAAAATTCCCAAACTCCTCTGTCCAGCTCATGGCATCCCCTCTCTGCTGCTTTTTGGGTAATCCTTTGATTTTTTTTTTTTCCAGCATCTTCGTCACCTTGCATGACTATTTTCAGGGCAGGGCATGGATCCTGCACTGAGCAGGATTGGAGATGTTGTGGGATTTGGTTGTGGGACCTTCATGATGAGAAAAAAGAGAATTCCTGATGGAAATGAGGCTGTGGGAAAGGGCTTGGAGGTTCAGAGCTGGTGCCATCAACCAGCAGAAAGCTGGGGTTCTGTTGGGAGTCTGAAATCCAAGGGATTTTGGCACAGTTTGCTCTCTTTTTGGACTTGTTTAATAATGGAGTGTCATTAATGTGCCTCTGAGCATGTTAACACAGCTGCAGCTATTGTGTTTTTGGGAGGGAACAGATCTTGTATCCCTGCCCTAAGAAATCTTATGGGAAATTTTCCAAGAGCTCATGAATAGCAGAGCCTAAATATCCATTCCCCTCCAAGAACGAGCACTCTGGGCTCTGCTTAATTGTTCTGGCAATTAATTTGATACAAGAGCACTTCCAAACGAGCAGGTGGGTGAAGGCTGTGGGGAGCTGAGGTTGTATCAGCCTCCAGCCACTTTCTGCCCTCATCCCATCCAAAATAATCCATGAAAACCTGCTGGAGAAGGGCATGAACCCTGTAGGACAGGTCCTGGTGGGTTGGAACAAAACCTTTCTCATGGCTGTGCATTTGAGGGATGCCTTGGTTTGAAAAGCCAGGTGTCTGCTGAGGCACGCAGGAGCTTCTCTTGAAATGGAGAATGTAAAACCCATCTCTCTGGATTATTAGAATTTTGAAATTAAGGGGCTCTCAGGCAAAGATAGGGGAGTAGTTTTCCTCTGCAGCTCCAGGGCTGCTGGAGATGGGCCTGGGCTCCTCTGGCCATGCAGGGCAGCACAAAGCTGCTCCTGTGGGAATGCAGGGGGCACAAAGCTGCTCCTCTGGAATGCAGGGGGCACAAAGCTGCTCCTCTGGGAATGCAGGGCAGCACAAAGCTGCTCCTGTGGGAATGCAGGGGGCACAAAGCTGCTCCTCTGGCAGTGCAGGGCAGCACAAAGCTGCTCCTCTGGGAGTGCAGGCAGCACAAAGCTGCTCCTCTGGAATGCAGGGCAGCACAAAGCTGCTCCTGTGGGAATGCAGGGCAGCACAAAGCTGCTCCTCTGGGAATGCAGGGGGCACAAAGTTGCTCCTCTGGGAGTGCAGGGCAGCACAAAGCTGCTCCTCTGGAATGCAGGGCAGCACAAAGCTGCTCCTCTGGCCATGCAGGGCAGCACAAAGCTGCTCCTCTGGCAATGCAGGGAGCACAAAGCTGCTCCTCTGGCAGTGCAGGGCAGCACAAAGCTGCTCCTCTGGCCATGCAGGGCAGCACAAAGCTGCTCCTCTGGCAATGCAGGGAGCACAAAGCTGCTCCTCTGGCAGTGCAGGGCAGCACAAAGCTGCTCCTGTGGGAATGCAGGGGGCACAAAGCTGCTCCTGTGGGAATGCAGGGGGCACAAAGCTGCTCCTCTGGCAGTGCAGGGGGCACAAAGCTGCTCCTCTGGCAATGCAGGGAGCACAAAGCTGCTCCTCTGGCAATGCAGGGAGCACAAAGCTGCTCCTCTGGGAGTGCAGGGGTCACAAAGCTGCTCCTGTGGGAATGCAGGGCAGCACAAAGCTGCTCCTCTGGGAGTGCAGGGAGCACAAAGCTGCTCCTGTGGGAATGCAGGGGGCACAAAGCTGCTCCTGTGGGAATGCAGGGAGCACAAAGCTGCTCCTCTGGGAGTGCAGGGGTCACAAAGCTGCTCCTCTGGAATGCAGGGCAGCACAAAGCTGCTCCTGTGGCAGTGCAGGGGGCACAAAGCTGCTCCTGTGGCAGTGCAGGGAGCACAAAGCTGCTCCTCTGGGAATGCAGGGGGCAGAGGCTGCTGTGCTGTCCCAAAGCTCAGATTGTACCCAGGTAGGAATTCTTGGCTCCTCCCCTGGGCGGAGCATCTCCCCATGGGATGATGGGATTGGATCAGCCATGCAGGGACACTCATGAGCCATGGACAGCAGATAATTAATAATTAATGGCCCATGAACAGCAGAGATCTCCTGGAGGGAGGATTGGCTGTGGGAGAGATAAAGAAAACTGCCCAAAGAACAGCAGAGAACTGCCCCAGCTCTGACAGATGGGAATTGAATACACACACCCCCAAACCACAGCTTGCATTTCACACCCCCAAACCACAGCTTGCATTTCCAGCCCAAGACAAGGGGATATTTGGAATGGCTCTCTGTAGTTTGGAGGTAGAGAAAACTCTTTTCTAAATCCTAAATCATCATGTTGCCTTTCCATAGTTTATATATGGATAATTACTTACCTTTGGAGCTGACTAGGGAAGGGTCTGACCAGGTGCAATTCTGTCCTTGCCATCCATGGGTTTTATGTTTTTTTTTGTTTGGTTTTTTTTTTTTTTTTTTGGAACAGATTAAGATTAAATGGTTCTTTAAATGTAATTTAATTGGTTTTTCAGAGCTTGTCTTAAAATTTCAGTCCAAAGTAGGATTTGGGAGGTGTGTGCTGGAATGAAGGGATCTGGGCACGTGGAGCACTTGGGCAGATTTGAGCATCTCCGCTGCAGAAAGAATGAACATTTATCTCACCCGAGTCCTTGGTGTCATTATCTCAGGGACTCAGGAATTGGAGTTTGGCTCTTTATTCCTCAGCATGTCTGATTCTGATCCTGTGGAAATAAAATGATTATTATTAGTTCCCATAACTCCAGTGTATTTCAGTCAGACGAAAAAGAACAAGTAACATTTTTGACTGCTTTGACTGATGGATGCTAGGACATAAAATATAACTTCTGCGAGGAAAGGATAAAAATAAATAATAGGGTTGTTCTTCCTCACATATTTTGGGGTAGTTCAGAATAAATAACTTGGAGAAGTTTGGCACAGAAAATCTCAAGAGCAGACTGCCTTTTTGTGTGGTTTTAATGCAGGCTCATAAAATAATTTGGTAATTAAGCTTTTTTAAAAATTTTTTTTGTGGTGAGATGGCCACTAGTGGTCTGAAAATTTAAATATAACAACTCCTACAAGAGACACTCTTGAGGCATTCAGAGAAAGTTGTCTGAAGGATTTTTTTTCTTTCTTGTGGTTTCTTACTCAATGAGGATTTAGTTCTATTTTCTTTACAAGTACAAGATCTGCTTAGGGAACTAAAACTTGGATTTTTTGACATATTCAGCCCTTTCCTTCCCTTGACATGGTGCCACCATCACCAATGAAGTAGAAGGTTTTCAGATCCTTCCATGTGAAGTAAATCTCCAGTTTCTGCTGATTTCCCATCCAAGGGTGACAATACCCTGACTGCCTTTGCTTCCTGGCGTGCTCAGAATTTGTGCATTTTGCAAGAAATGACGGAGTTATCTCAGCCTGCAGCTGAGAGCATCTCCCTAATATTAAGCTCTAATTTGGGAAAATGTTTCAAAAAATAAGACTTTACAAAAAAGAGGGATAATGGATGGAATTGATTTCTACAAAGAGAGAAAACTTGGTAGGAATTGAGTCAAACACCTCAGAGGAATGGAATATTTCTCCTCTTCTGCTGTGATCTATGTTTTGAAATCTGCAATTGTTTGAGTGCATTTAATTTTTTTTCTTGAGGGTTTTATTTTCCATCTAGACACATCAGGAAATAAGAACTTAGCTATTTGCCTGCTCTTCAAGTGACCAAAGGGGCAGCTGGAGATAAATTACGTGTACAGTTAAAAATTTAAAATTTATGCCTGGCCTCTCGCAGGTAAATCCTTGTTTTTTTCCAGCCCAGCTCTGTAATAAAAAGAACTTCAGTGATTTGGAACCTCCCACTTTACCTAAGCCCTCATTTCTTGTTTTCCTTAGCATTTTCTTAACCTTCAAAGAGGAATGGATTAAGTTTTTAAGTAGGGATGTGCTGGCAATTATCAGGACTTGTGTTTACCACCCAGAAAAAAAAAAACCCCAAAAACTTGTCAGGAGAATAACTTCCGGAGAGGAGGGAAATGGTGCAAGCCTGGGAATCCTCATGGATGAGCATTTTGTGTAGGAAATGCTCTCAAGCCACATTTTCCAAAAAACATTGCATATATAAAAACAATAAAGTGATTTTTTTTTCCCCTGTGTAATAAAATATTTCTGTCATTTTAAAGTTCCCAGGGGGAAAAGTATGGAAATTGTTCTCCAGTAATAAGTTTGCCAGTTTGCTTTATTTGGGGAATGACAACACTGAGTAATCACAGCACACTATTTACAAAATTAAACCAACACCAGTGCCTGCAATTCAAAGAATTAATAAATCCACACAGTAAAAAATAAAACAAAAAAACAAATAAATTAGTGGGAATTAATTTGTTTGACAAAAATGTTTTTGTGTTGTAGTAAATGTATTTATATATAAAATATAAAGTGTATATATAATATTATGCATATCTATATAATATATATATTATGTACCATATTATATATATTACATATAATTATATATAGTATAATGTTTCTATTATTCAGTACAAACTGAGTAATAAAATGGAAAAAACATGACTTTGGAGTTATTTGGCTGGGAATAATTTGAATAATTATCATTTCCAAAATTTGAGATTGGAAGAGAGAATGTGGGAAGAGGAAGAGGAAAGAAGTATTTTAAATTAAATCCCAGCTTAAATTGATGTATTCCTGCAGGATGAACTGCATGAGGTTACAGATGGGTGATTTTTTAATTCTTTGCTGTATTTCCCTCCTAATCCCTTCCATCATCTCCTAGTTTTAGGCAGAATGTGGTGATGGAGGGTTTTTCTTCTGTGTGAGATTTAAACTTTGTGTTTTACGTTTTTGGTGTTCCTTGGCAGAGGGAAAGAGGGAGCAGTGAGGGATGAGCTGCACCCCTGGAACTCTGAGAAGGTTTTTGGTTCCTCCCCTTTTTGCAGAGAACAAGTAGAAATTGGGTGACTTGGTAAAATGGTAACTAATAATAATAATATAATATATAATATATAATATATATTATATTATATTATATTATATTATATTATATTATATTATATTATATTATATTATATTATATTATATTATATTATATTATATTATATTATATTATATTATATTATATTTTATAGCTAATAATGATAATTTGGTAATTTATACCATAAAATATATTTATTTCTGTGTATTTTGGTGAGGACTGTGAATTGTGACCACTGTGAAAAGTCAGGACATGCACACGCCGAGGTTTTAATGAAGTATTCCCAGTGTAGCTGATTTTTATGTCATCTTCCTCCTAATAAATGCAAATATCTGGAATTTTCTTCTTATCCAGGCTCAGCAAGGGAGGCATTACCATTTCCCTGCATGGCTGGAGCCACACACATGCACCAATTCCCACCTGGATTATTGCTCCCAGTTTTCCAGGGGTGTTTTTCTCTGCTTGCATTTCATGCAGTTCAAATCCCCTCCAGACTGGGGCACTTTGTGTGCCCGCATCCTGAGCTCCTTGATGAGGAATTGCTTTGGAGCTTTGCTTGAAAACTTGGGAATTTCTTACAATCGGAGTTTTTATTCCTCACTTCTTTCATTTTGTATTATTTTTTCCCCATTTGCTCTACTTAAAACTGGCGTAACTCAACACTTTCCTCAAGTGTTTTACTGACTGCAGACAGGAAGATTTACAATATCACCAGACCAAAAGGCAGAATTATTTCTCTCCTGACTATTTGGACGCTGCCATCCAACAATTCAGCGAGTGGGGCTAAAATCCTGCCGGCTGCTCTTGAGGAAAGCCTGGGAGTGCTGCAGGCTGAGGTTAACTGGAGTAGCTTTTCTCTCTTTCCTGATTTTAATCAATGCCTCAGGGCATTGCATTGGGTTCAATCAAGCAGCAGACAAAATGCGATGCACCGCTAACCTCCCCAGTCTGTGCACAAAGTTTCCTCATCAAATATGCATGCAGAACACAGAGCTGTAATGATAATGATCCTCTCTAGGTGATTCCATAAAAAATTCAGCATTTTAGGGTCTGTAGGCTTTGATTTTGAGTTTTTTTTTTTCCTTGTGAGGAGTTCCAAGGATTTTCCTTTTGTATTTGTTTATTTTTAATGAACTTCCTATTAGCATATGAAAGTCATATTAACATCCACTGTGCTGAGCACTCACTTTAGATTTCCTTCCACTGCTGGGACTTATTTAGTAGGGAAAAATGTGTAACAAAGGCCTGCAGATGGCATTCTTGGTCAGCTTTAAACCCAGTCCTGGCTGCGCAGCAGCCTCCCTTTGTGCGCTGATGTGGGAGATAAATTGGGATTTGGGATGCTGCCTTCCCCGTGCACGTTCTGCCTGGAATCCATCTGGGGCCCCGGCAGAGCCTGAGGTTGATAAGAGGAGCAGGGAGCTCTCCTGATAACTCCTGCAGTGATTTCTGCTGCTGCTGGGGCTTGACCCCGACATCATCTGGAGTTAAATGTGAGCTCCCAGGGCACCCAGGCAGAGCTGCTGCTCCAGATCCTTGTATTTTTTTTCCCCCTGGAGAATGTATTTGTATTTTAATTTTTTTTTTCCAGGTAGCAGAAAGGTTATTTATAGGGAATATGGCTGTTTTCTGTCTGCACTCCCAAATTTCCAGCACAGTCACTAAACAGACTGGAGGAGGGATCTGGAAGGAGGATTCCAAATCTGAGGATCTGGAAAGGGAAAACCCTTCCCAGGTGAGGAGCAGGATTGTGCAGGGGAATAGGGGAAATGGGGATGCAGCAGCTGTAGGATCATGGAAGTCGTTTTGGTTGGAAAAGTCCTCCAAGAGCAGTCCAGCCTTGGACCAAAAATCACAATTCCCACCAAACCACATCACAAAGTGCCCCTGTAAGAGCCAATTCCACACAATTTTCCCAAAATGCTCCATCTGTGGGCAGTGCTCTGTGGGACTGTTACTTAGGGAGGGTTTAAGGGGACAAAGTCAATGGTTTTCCCAAAGATTTGAAACTTCTTTCTGGCAAAAAAGGGAAATATTTTAGCCTGACACTTGCCATAGTTCAACAGCTTCCAGGGAACATCCCTATCATGTTTATTTTCCACTGATGATAACATGGACCCTGTTTCTCTTCCTAAACTCTCAGGTTAGTGGACTCAGCTTCATAACTAAAATCAAACTCCCGGTTGTCCATAAATTGATTTCTGTATGGTAGGAACTGTTTGTGTGTGCATTTTGGGAGCTGGCTCCTAATTCCCTTGGATATCCCATTTGTAGGGCTCAGCTGGTGCCAGGCCAACAGCAAACTCCATGTATGGAAATATAAAAAACCCTTAACATGACAACAGAGGTAACCCTGAATAACAGAGAAGTGATAAGAAATATTCCTTTATTAGCTGAAGCAGAGTGAAATGTCCTTAATGGACAGACACAGCAGGATGAGATGGGGTGAGGATGAGCCGCAGTTTGAGTAATTTTGTGGGATATGATTGACTTCCTTTGAGGGTTTCTTTCGTGGCCTCTCTTCAGGAGCCCTTGTTTTCATTGTCAGCGGAGCTGAGCAGCAGTGCTGAGGGGATTGTGCAAGGTCACCGTGGGCTGTGCTGGGAGACAAAGGAGGAAAAGGCACAAAACAGAGCCGGCTTTAGGCCTGGGATGTGCCTGGGACTGTGCAAGGTCACCGTGGGCTGTGCTGGGAGACAAAGGAGGAAAAGGCACAAAACAGAGCCAGCTTTAGGCCTGGGATGTGCCTGGCACTGAGACCTGGGCAAAACCTTGAGGAGGAGAGAAGAGGCTGAATCTGGAAGGACCCTGAATCCCATCCAGTTCCAAAGGGAATTGGGGCACCTCTCACTGTCCCAGGCTGCTCCATCCCCAGTGTCCAGCCTGGCCTTGGGCACTGCCAGGGATCCAGGGGCAGCCACAGCTGCTCTGGGAATCTGTGCCAGGGCCTGCCCACCCTCCCAGTAAACTCATATAAATATAGATGTGGTGGTGTTCACAGGGATCCTTAGGATGAGGGAAGAGACAAGGATCTGACTCCATGTTTCAGAAGGCTGATTGATTATTTTATTATATATATTATATTAAAACTATACCAAAAGAATAGAAGAGAGAATTTCATCAGAAGGCTGGCAAAGAATAGAAAAAAAAAATGAATAACAAAGGTTTGTGTCTCAGAGTCCAAGCCAGCTGGGCTGTGATTGGCCATTAATCAGAAACAACCACACGAGACCAATCCCAGATGCACCTGTTGCATTCCACAGCAGCAGATAACCATTGTTTGCATTTTGTTCCTGAGGTTTCTCAGCTTCTCAGGAGGAAAAATCCTAAGGAAAGGATTTTCCATAAAGTGTGTCTGTGACATATAGGGACATGAATTTTCTACTTTCAGGCAATTCTGTGGATGTTTGATCAGGTTTATAGAGAACCTGGGCTCTGAGCTTTTGGGGCTGAGTGTCCTGAGAAAATGATGGAGCTGGGGTGGTGGTGGAGTTTTCTGTTGAAACGTGGTGATTTTGGGAGCCCAAGGGAAAGAGATTTCCATTGAAGGGCAGGCCAAGCCCTGGATGGCTGAGCAGCACTGCCTGGCACCTCTCCATCCTCAGGGATGAGCTGCTGCACTCCCCTAACAGGTAAGGAGAGAATAACAAAGAAGAAAAAAATATTTATTCTCAATTTTTTCTAAATTTTCCTAAAGGAGTGTATTTTTTAACCAGCTCTGCAAGATTGAGCTGGGACCATTTTTCCACATTTCCTCAGTCTTTTCTGTCCTGTGATCTGTATTCTGGGAATATCAGAGGCACGCAGCCGAGATCACAAGATGGAATGTTTGGGATATCAGGGCAGGAATGATAATGCAGTGCCTTTTTACTCCTCATTTCCATCTCAGATCCAGCTCTGTGTCACATTAAAGAGGGGTTCTGAGAGCTGGGACGTTGCTGTCCTTCCCAAGGTTACAGACCAGTGCTGGAACACAAAGAAACACAAAATTGTTGAACTAGAGGAAAGAAGTTTCACTTTCCTTGAGCTTGTTTTCCACTCACTCCTGTCACTGGTTTATCAGGACCAAAATCTATTCCAAACACATGCTGGAATAAACAGCACACACAGCTCAGCTCTGATGGGTGCTCAATACTGAGCTGTCGGAGCTGGATGAGTTCACACTTTCTTTATTTATTTTTTGGCAATTCAAATGCAAAGCCCAGGAGTCAGGGACATCATGGAGACTTGTGACATTCAGTGCCTGACACTGAATTTAAAAAAAAAAACCACCCAAAAATGTGTTGTTTTCATTCACACAGTGACTCCTGCAGTCATCCCTTCCCTCTGGCAGATTTAATATTCTGGGCAGATAAACTGTAATAAATATTCTGATAGTTAATAATCATTTTGGGGCAAAAGCCATGTTCAGCTCATATTGAATCTTATCAAATGACTTTTGTTGACTCAGTGGCAGCACTGAGACCTCAGTAACTGCTCAGACTAATCCAATCAGATTATTAATTCTTTGGAGAACAACGATTTCATTTTTTATCAGCCCTGATGGAGTAAAAGCTCCTCGTGCAGTGAGGAGAAAGGGGCTGGGGGTTTCTGGAACAATTGTGTTCTGTGGCACAGGGCAGGGGGTGGAACTGGAGGGGTTTTGAGTCCTTTCTACCCTAAACCAGTCTGGGATTCAGAGCTGCCTTTGCCCTGGAGCGTGCAGAGATTTCATCCTGCTGGGGCAGAGCTCTTGGGGCTGAATGGTTTGGGGAGAACAAGAACTTATCATGCAGCTGCTCCAGGCCGAGGGATTTCTGGGATCCAGGGAGGGAAATGGGATTTCTGGGATCCAGAACAAGGCTGTGGGGGCACACGGTCAAGAAATCCATTAAGGATTCTTCCTTCCCCATTAAGGGGAGAACTCTGGGCTGTGCTGAGTAAAGACAATTACTGAGTGCAGGGAAATGCTGTCTGTGCTGATCTGGGCTTTGTGCAGTTCCCCTGGAGCCGTTCCTGTGCTTCAGAAAGGTGTGAAATCCACTTTTCCTGCTGTTAACATGGGGATAGTGATTCCTGCCAGCAGCTCCTGTCTGTGCAAACAGCACAATCCACACAGGACCACATTCCTCCTTACACTGGAGACATTTTAAACTCTGTTTGTGAAATTACTCTGAACTCCACAGTATAAGAAATAGAATATAATTTACTAAACAAGCCTGGTATTCCATGTGTTAACAGAACATTTTCATGGAAACCCTTGGTAGGGAATGAGGAGCTGTATTAAATGAAGTTTAAATAAAACATGAGCTAGAACGAGTGTGTGGAAATTCTGGAAAAATACCTGTGGGATGCTGATCAGCCAACACATTTCAGAGTAGCTGTGCCAGGAGTTTTATGTCCCAGACACTGTTGGAGATATAAAACCCCATCAAGGAAGAAAAAAGATGATGAATTTTAAAAAGTCTGGGTACTAAGTCTCGTATTATTATCAACTTAATTGTGTACTAAAAGGAAGGAGCAAATTCGGGTCAGAACTTACAGCCATCATTTCAGCTGATAGGAACATAAAAACTTTAAAGAGCAGTGGGATCAGAAGAACAAAGCTGATAAAAGGAATTTCTGGGTAATTTCTCAGCTTTGAAACCTTCCTGAGGTCAGCAAGGGTTTTGTCAACGCTTTCAGCTGCAAAGGAAGGGGCTCTGCAGTGTGGGACAGAGCCACCAATGATGCCCAAATGCACCTGGAAAAGGAAAATTTTAGGTTTACTGTTTGTTCCCAGTCCTTTGGATGGTGTTGGGAACAGACAGGACCAAACTTCTCATGGACAAGGCTTCAATGGGATTATGAGATAATGAGAATTTATTTTCTATTTTCTATTTCAGTTTTCTGACGCTGTCACACCCCCGGTTATGTCACTGTGCAGCCCCAAACTTCTATTAATGGCGATTAACTGATGTTTAGGGCTGCAGATTAACTGGAGATTTTTGGCAAGCTGAGGATATCTGAGCCCATGAGGGCAATTTAGAGCATTGCTACAAGCAGAGTGAAAATACAATTATTTTTATATATTCACCAGGAAAGGGTGGGTGAAATCTATTCCAATCTTTTCCGTGATGGCAGCATGAAGACCAAAAGCAGAGCATCCAGGATTTCCTAACCAGGCCATAACACCAACTCCCCCTTTTTTTAGTGGGGTAAAAGCCGTTTTGTTGCTTTTTCCCTCTGCTGAAAAAACTGCAGCAAGCTCCAAATTCTGCAGTAAAGCCAGTGATATGTAAAACAAGCTGTGGAGATTCATCATTCTGCTGTGACTTGTTGACCTCAGCTCCATTTCCCTTATCTTTAATAACAAAGTGATTTTGTATTCCCGAAGTTGTTTTCGCCACTGCTGGGCCGCGAGGAGGCCGCGGCGAACAAAACAAGCTGTGCACACGAGTATTTGCAATGTTTTCCTCTCTTCCAGGTGGCATTTGAGTTTCCAGGGTGGATAATGGCATTTGAGTTGCCAGGGTGGGTAATGGCATCCAGGATTTCCTAACCAGGCCATAACACCAACTCCCCCTTTTTTAGCAGGGGAAAAGCACTTTTGCTGCTTTTTCCTCTGTAAAAAAATTGCAGCAAACTTCAAATTCTGCAGTAAAGTCAGTGATATTGTGGAGATTTATCATGCTGCTGCTACTTGTTGACCTCAGCTCCGTTTCCCTTATCTTTAATAACAAAGTGATTTTGTATTCCTGGAGTCACTTTTGCGACTGCCGGCTCTGGGCCGCGAGGAGGCCGCGGCGAACCAAACAAGCCATGCACACGAGTATTTGCAATGTTTTCCTCTCTTTCAGGTGGCATTTGAGTTGCCAGGGTGGATAATGGCTTCCAGGATTTCCTAACCAGGCCATAACACCAACCCCCCCTTTTTTAGCAGGGGAAAAGCACTTTTGCTGCTTTTTCCTCTGTAAAAAAACTGCAGCAAGCTCCAAATTCTGCAGTAAAGCCAGTGATATGTAAAACAAGCTGTGGAGATTCATCATTCTGCTGCTACTTGTTGACCTCAGCTCCATTTCCCTTATCTTTAATAGCAGAGTGATTTTGTATTCCTGGAGTCACTTTCGCGACTTCTGGCTCTGGGCCGCGAGGAGGCCGCGGCGAACCAAGCAAGCTGTGCACACGAGTATTTGCAATGTTTTCCTCTCTTTCAGGTGGCATTTGAGTTTCCAGGGTGGATAGTGGCAGGCTGTGACACGTGTCAGCCCTGGGTGACAGCAGCGTGAGGAAGGTTTAGGGGTGGGGAGGGAATAAATGCGGGAATCGATGGCTCCTGCCAGGCCCCGCTGAACCGAGCAGGCCCCCGTGCCTGGCAATTCCATGTTTTATGCAAAAGTGCAAACTCTGCTGGAATGTGTTAAGGAGTCTGTGCTCAAAAGCATTTACAGAGAGAGGGGAAGGAAACGTGGAGAAAACGGAGCAGGGAGCAAAGCTCGTGTGGCTGCTTTGAGTAGCTGCTCACAACTTCATGAGGCATTTGCTTCTTAAAGACTCCAGCTCAATATTTTTGTGCTAAAAACATCATTTAATGCAGTTATGGACTGATTGCATTCTCCCTCTTTACAGGTTGGGATATTGTTCCATTAGTGAGGAAAAAAGGGATTTTTTCCTTATTTTTTTTCTTAGTAACATGAAGAAAATGTGGTAAAAATGGCTTTTCTTAGTTGGCCTCATCCTGCAGTGCAATTTATGTGATTTCCTCTCTTGCAATCGCATAAACTTACTGAGAGCTCAGACCCTGCTTCTCTCCCTTGCTCTAAAAAGCCATTTTTGTCATCCTGCATTTCAGTTCTGAAATGTGATATTCTTTTCAAGGTCTTGAAGAATTAAATGAGAGCCCCAATTTTAGAGTTGCAAGTAACTGGGTGCAAATTTGTTGAATTGTTTTATTACTTTGAAACGTTTGATGTCTGAAAATCAGGGACTTAAATGCCTGTAGTGTACTTATGGGTTTATTTAACATTAGAGGTTGAATCAAGTTAATTTATAATTTTAATTTTTTTTAAAGTAGGGCTGGGCCAGAGTTAGCTTGATTACCTGAATCATCTGTCTTTGTCCACAAACATAGAACTTTAAAAAATTATGAATAATCCCTAAAGTCATGAGCTAGAAGGGTGAGATGATTAAAATTCATGTGGAGTCCACCCTTCCTGCCCTTTTGTATTTTGGCCCTCTGAGTTCCTCTCTATTACTGTCAAAGATAAGAATAAAACTTTCTTAGGTCAAAGTGAAATTAATTTTGAAATTCCTTCAGTTGGATAAATTAAAACCCCATGAATCTGCAGGAGTTGCTGACACCATGTACAGAAAAATACCTGCATGATACAAAGGAGTTCTGAGAACTGGTACTGAATCTTGGATTAAAAAAGGCCTTTTATTGATTAAATGTGCAGTTTATATAAAGAAAAATAATTACCTCAGCTCTGACTTGGTACTCAATGTGAAGATGCCAAAATATCTGCCCACTAAAGTAAATTATTTTCTATATTTTTGCCAATGCATTTCAAGGTATGAAACTGCAAAGGAATTTTGTTTCTTTTTCCTGGAGATATTTGTATTCAGGTAACCATCCATTATCGTGGATTTAATTCTAACATATGCAAAACAGGAGTGCAAAGAATTTGGGTTTTATGCATGAACATTTTTGTTCTGAAAGTTTTTAGGCATTTGCTCAGGAATTAGCCCTGCCTGGCATGAAAATGAGTCTCATTCCTGTTAGAAAAGGAGAAAAATCTGTCTGTGCTTGAAGGATTTTGTAATGAAAACAGAAGGAGAAGGTCAGAACCTGATGTGGGAATGTTTTCCCTTTTTTTTTGCTACTAATATTTCCCAGATTTCTAAATAATCACCAGCATCAGTACCTGACCAATAATTAACTTCTCCAGGTGAAGGTGAATTAAGCAGCTGAAAGATTTCTTTTGAAACCTGCCAGTGGCAGAAATAGCTTTTTTTCTTTTCTTTTTTTTTTTTTTTTTTTTTTTCCTGTTGGAATCATATTTTATTTAGATTTGGAATTTTTTACTTGTAAATGAAGCAATAAAACCTTTAAATGTTTTCTCCTGCATCCCTGTTTCTCCTGTGCTGCTGCTCTGAGTGATGGAGCCAAGCCTGAGCCTCACACTTTGAATAATGCATTAATTCCTCTGCACGATGTGCAAGGCTGGAGACTCATTTTTGTCAGGATTCTGCTTCTGGTTACTTTGAACAGAAACTTTTTGTTCCAGCTGGATGTCAGGGGGGGAATTCTTGGATGTTTCTGTGCATTTCACAATTTATCCAGTGGACAGGGTGCTGCACTGGAGCTCCCCACCTGGAATTATGGTTTGGGCTTGTCATTGTTGGGATTTCTCACGTTTTTTGGAATTTTTGTCCGTCCTTCAGACTGGCAAAATGCTCTGAGTGGTGAAATTCAGCAAAGTGATAACAAAACCTCTCCTTTGCTGTTTGCTCCTTTTAAATTCAATGAAAATGTTCTTTAAACGGGGCTAAATGGCAAAAGCAAAGGGCCAGCACTAAAAAATGGATTTTGAAAGGATTCCTCCAGCTTATATGTGAAGTTTTTCTGCAGTTTGAAAGCTGGAGTGGCACCATCTCCCTGAAATGAGATATTGGCCTTGCTTCATGGAAAGGAAAATTGAAGTCCCCAAAGGTCTTGGGACGCTCAGGTCCCCTGGAAAGGCTCCCACAGAAATGAGAATAAATCCCAGCTCAAACCCTTATTAGAAAATTGGGGTTTGGGCAAGGCTTAAGTATTTTGTCTCTTGGGTCAAATATGCATTTTGATAAATCCTCCAGTGCTGGGAGGGAGAGGTGCAGGGCAGAGGGACAAATGCCAGTTCTGGCTCTCATTTGAGCACTGTCACTGCTCTGACAGATCCATTTCCCTTCCCCCTGTGATGGAGAAGTGTCCCTGCCTGCAAGGGCAGGCCTGCAGGGCAGCTCCCTCTCAGCAGCAGCTTTATTTTCCTGCCACTTTTGCCTGCGAGGGTCAAGGCTCTTCTCCTTTGCTCCTGGAAAATGTAGGAAGCAATTAAGATTGATTCGTGCCATGAGCTGTTTGACTTATTTTGGGTTTGGTTGTCTGGGCTCTTCCTAGCAGGAGGAAAAAAACCCAAATATTCTCCTGTCCAACCTCATTGCTTGGTCTGGAAAAAATTCCTGCATGATGGGGGAGTCTTTAGAAGAGCTGATGGTTTTTATATTATATTATATTATATTATATTATATTATATTATATTATATTATATTATATTATATTATATTATATTATATTATATTATATTATATATTATACTAATATATAATATATACTATATTATATTATAACTATATTATATTATACTGTACTATATTGTACTATACTATATTATACTATATTATGTTTTAGATATTATATATTATATGTTTTATATTTTATTTTATTATAATATATTTGATTTTATATTATATATTATATTATATCTAATATTATATATTATATTATATAACATATATTATATATTATCAATGTTATATATTATATTACAGGATATTATACTATATATATTACAGGTATGTAATGCTATTCAGGCAAATTATCGAATAAATAATTTGCCATTCAGCCAGTGGATATGTAAGAAAGCTCTTAAAATATTCTTGAAAGATAGCAATGTATTTATCCATAATCTTTATTTGGGGATGTGGAAACCCATCCATTATTTCCTGACCCACCAAAATCCCAGGAAAACGCAACCATTCCCTGGCTGGCACAGCGGCCTCTTGTTTGCACGTATAAATATGTGCAAAATAAGTGATTAAAAGCAAAAACTTAGAGAAAATCAACTAACACAGTGTTCTTCCTCCTGTGTCCAGTTTGAGGTGACACCTTGATATTCCAGAGGGGTTTTTGGAGCCTGTGGTTCCTCCTGGAGCTGGCTGATGAGGAATGCTCTGTGGCCACTGCCATGGAATTCCAGAGGGGACAGTGCTGGGAGGAGGCCAGGGATTTCCTCATGAGGGGTCTCTGAGAAGATCCAGATCTTTTTTCTTTGTTTCAGAGAGAAATAATGGGGATTTTGTTTTCAGGAATGTCTGAATTGGTGTGGGGGAGAACTGGGCACATCTGTTTTATCTTCTTGGGCCCCTTTCTTGGGCCCCTTTCTTGGGCCCCTTTCTTGGGCCCTTTCTTGGGCCCTTTCTTGGGCCCTTTCTTGGGCCCTTTCTTGGCCCTTTTCCCCCTTCCCCTTTACCCCCTTCCTATTTATTACTGCTCTTAAAAAGAAAAAATCACCCAATTCCTTCCATCCAATCCTTCATTTCCCTTTCCCCAATCCTTTATTTTCCCTTCCCCAATTTTTCCTGCCTCACTTAGGTGTTTTAGGCAGGAACCAAAGTGGCAGCAGATGCTTTTCCCCTCAGCCTGGTGGCATTTCCAGGGCTGTGACCCGGAGCTGTTTTCCCTGGGCTGAGCCCAGCTTTGGGAACAGGCAGGAGCTCTGGAATTCTCAGCAAGCTGATGTTGGTTTTCTTAGTTTTTACAGATATGGGGCAATGAGAGGCGTTTTAAGAGTTTTATTTAATTAATTATCAGTCTTGATGAAGAATAAGACATAAGGGATGTAAAACTCAGCACCATCACGGATGCACGAAACCGTGTGAGCTTCCTACCAAGTTTGGAAAATTCTTTACAAATCCATTCCTCACAAGCTGGGATCGCAAAGCTGCCTTCAGTGGGTGCAACCAGCTGCAAAATTCCCAATTATCTCGGCTGTGGTAAGAGCTTTGTGTGAATTGGTGTGAATCCAGCAGCGAGAGCACGGAGTCAGCTTCCAAAGTTTCCCTTATTTTTTTATCCTTCAAAACAACTCAGACGGGGAAGGTGCAGCCCTGGAGAAGGGGGAATGATGCTGGAGGCTGTGCAGGACGTTCCCTTGGAGCTATCCCGCTTTTCCAGCTCCTTTTGGGATCCCTGCTGGCCACGGCCTGGTGATTAAAGCCGCACGGTGGGATTTGGAGGGATGAGGAGCCGGGAGCACAATGGGATGGGAGAGCTGCGCCTTTGAAGTGCAAAGAGGGTGAAATCTCGCCTGTGTCAGGGCCGGGTGTAGCGTGGAAATCCCTGTTAAACCATCAAAGCCAGCCTGGAGTCGAGCTCAAGTGAATGGAGCCTCCGGCCTGCGGGGAAACTTCGCCCTGGCTGCTGATTTTGGGGGGAAAAAGCTGTTTAAGCTGGCAAACACAGTGTTTGGTCGGGATTTAACAGGGATCCACACTCAGGTGTGCAAATCGGGCTCAAATCCATCTTTTGGAGCCTCACCGGGATTTTATTCACCTGGAGAGGGCTGAGCAGTTTTCTCGAATGATTCATTGAAAATTTGATGATCAAACTTGGTTGTGCCTCACAGTGGGGAGGGCGCATCCAGCAGGGCTTTCCCCATCCCAGTTTTACTGAGAGCTTGGCAAATACAAAAATAATTAACGAACAGGAGAGGGGAGGAAAGGAGAAAGGCCAAAAGGTGAATTACCCTGGGGCTGAGGCATTCTCAGCCACTCTGGGAGCTCTCGAGGGCTTCAGCCCCTTTGGGGTCTGGGTTTGTCCCCCCTGGCCTCTGTGACCTCCCAGGTAAAGTTTTCCAAAACTTCTTTTCCATCCATTTTTCATCTATCCCATTCAATCTTTCCCAAGATTAATTTTCCAGCCTTTCTATTAAGAATTTGAGGGAATTATTAATCATAACACTCTTCACCAATTAATGGGTGTATTACCTGTTATTAATCAAGTGTTGTTTACTGCACTCTTTACAAATGCCATTTTATATTTTTACCACTTCTTCACACCCAGCTTGTTGTACCCCCAATTGCTTTTGTATTTCATGGAAAACCAAAGGAGATTCACAAGCAAAATAATCAGTGAATTTTTATTTTTGCATTTGTATTTTATTTGTATTTTTTAAAATACAAGTGCTGTTTCTTTAAATGGAAGATGCTTAATGAGGATTTAATGAAAATGCAGAATTTTGAGACAGAGTGATTTTTTTTCCCCCCTTTGCTCGCAGTTTCCACGGAATTGCAGAGCAAACATGGTAAAATGAGGAGGTTTTAAGGTGTTTTACAGCCTCACCCTGTTTGAAGGCACAGCATTTTTCCCTGGCCCTTTGGGAATGGCACCAGCAGCATCCCCCATTCCCCACTGCGCATCCCAGTGGGGCAAAGCAGCTCCCAGGAAAGGAGCAAGGAGCTGAGAAAGCAGCACCTGCTCTGAACTCCAATCCTCGGCTCATTGCACTCCTAAGAATATTCTTAAAGCCCCTTCTGCTTTTCCTCACCCATGAAATTGCTTCTGCATAACCAGCTCTGGCTGGCCTGCCCAGTATCCATCTTTTCTCCAGTGGCTCCAGCGCATCCTTGGAATGCCAACAGCCTTTCACTGCTGCTGTGTCAGCCAGCAGCAAAAAATGCATCCTGTGCCTGCACAGAGGGGAACTTTCCTGGGGAGCTGGAGAGCCACCTGTGCATATTAAACAGCTTAATGGGGGTTATTAAATCACAGGGAAAATGAGATTTGGTGGAGAGGAGGCTCTGCCTTGCCCCGTCCCTGTTTGGCAGGTGAGACGTGGCCCTGGACACCTCAAGGAGACGGCGCTGAGCGTGTCTCGGAGTTCTGAAGCTGCATTTGCTGTGATCACTGATAAATTAATTAAGCTGCTTCTGAAAGCGATGGAAAGGGCCTATTTATAGCTGGCAGTGTATTTACCAGCCTCAGAGGGAAACTGCAATTACGTTTTCAGTTTGGAGATGTCATTGTCTGCACTGACCTTGCCTTGCTTTGTCCTGCCCTTCAGAGCAGAGCGAGCTCCTGGGCAGTGCCAGGCTGGGGCTCCAGAGTTTGTGGGCAGGGCAGGGGCTGTGCCAGCACTGGGACACTGTCACCCTGGTTTTGTAAGTTTTTCTAACCCTTCTGATTTTTACATTCTTGTAATGAACTTTCTCACACACTTTTTATAAATAACTTATTGTTTTTCATTCTTTTATGGAAGGAATTTAATAGACTGTTGGTTTGCCCAGTGGCACTGCCACTCTCCAATCCACTGTCACTTTTAGAAATGTATAAATGTGGGAGTCAGAAATGAAAACTTCTCTTTTTACCATCAGAAAGCTGCATATTCAACGTGGTGTTATTTCGTGTTCTGTAGTGACAGCACAGCTCTCACAGCCAGCTCTGGGAATTCTGCTTTCCCTCCCAACCCAGCCCTGCAGGATTTGGGACAAGCACTGATCCATCCCATGGTTCAGGCTGTGGGAGCCCTCGGAGCCAGCCAGGATGGGGGGAGAAGGTGCAGGGACCACCCAGCCCTGGCACTGTGCCCCAAAATCCCCTGGGAGCCCTGGGGGTGAGCTGGGAATTTTGGGGATTTCTGGCCATGGAAATCTCTCCTGCTGGCGTGGGAAGAGCAACAGATTCCAGAGGCAGGCACAGGATCCTTGGGCTGGAAGGGACCTTGAAGATCTCATTCCTGGGACACTGCCAGGGACCCAGGGGCAGCCTCAGCTGCTCTGGGCACCTGTGCCATCTTTAATTCCTTAATGAAAGGATATTTTTCTTACCCCAGGTGCTCCAATTCCCTTTCACTCATCTCCCACTGCCCTGTGCAGCTCCCAGAGCTGACGTACATTTATTTTTAAAGCTGGATATTTGTTTTTTCTTACAGGGAGCAGGAATTACAGGTGATTCCCTTTTTAATGAAACATCCTTTCTATTTTCTTTTTTATTTTTTTTACAAAAGTTCCTTTGATTTTATTTTTTTTTTAAGATCCCACCAACTTCCTGCTGCCTGCTCCTATTTCAGAAGACGAGCGACGCGGCTTTTGGAGTCTGTAACAACAAACTCCCTTCCAAAGCAGTTTAAAAATCCTCTTGAGGAAAAGCATCTCCCAGTTCCAGATGGCTCCAGCGTTTATTGTCATCACAGTGTCATTTGCTGCAGGAGAACGAGTTTCCCCTGGGGGATTGGAGCCCCTGTGACACCAGGACAGATGCTGGCACTCTGTGTGCAGGACATTCATCCGCTGGCCAGCGGCTCCATGGGACCTGTGGGCGAGGAGGGATTGATGTGTGTGCCCAGCATAACCTCTGGTGGCACCTGGGAAGGGATCAGTGGGGTTTTGTCAGCAAAAATATCAGCAGGCAGGTGGTGTCTGCTCAGAACAAAGAGCCAGAGCGCATCCAGCTGCCCGGTTATCTCGGCTGTTTGAGGGGCCTGGAAAGGCCCGGAGTGGCCTTGGGACAGCCCGCGTATCGAAGGACGAGAAGAGGCTTCAGTTCTTCTTTCGGTTTTTATGTTTATTAATTGTTTATCTAAAAGATTTTCTTTCAGCCGAACAGAGCTCTGCTCAGCAGCCAGCCATGAGCACACTGTGCCGCCCTCCGGGGCAGCCACCTATCTTTATACCCATTGCTGCGTGTACAATATTTATCATTTTTCCCCAATACCATTTATTCTCATTGCTGGGTGCACTCTCAGTAATGACCAATCCCAAAGTGCCACCATGGCCAAAGAAGATGGAGGAGAAGAGGAAGAAGAAGGAGGACAGGACACGCCCCAATTCCTCCATCTTACTCCTCTAAACCCCCCTGTACAGAAATCCTAAACCCTGTGTCTCACCCTCTAATTAGCTAATCCCTTCACCATTCACCCTGGTGAAGCCCTCATCCTTGTCGTCTCCTGTGTAGGACCAAAGTCCAGCCACCAGACACTTCTGGCAACATTCCAGGACTCCCGAGCCCCCCAAGGGTCTCGGTGGCTCGGCACCTCAGGACTGAGATCCTGAGATCCGACATCCAGCCTTTCCTTGCCTCGTGGAAATAAAAATAATAGTGATCCACAAAGAGAAATCAGTGATATTTAAATAATAAGCAACAATAATATTGATATAATATTAAATTTAATAACATGAAATTTAAATAACAAGCAATAATATTTAGATTTTAAGATGTGCCTTGATGGTGTTTGTGTAAGGCAAGCCATGTGTGGCCTGACAAGGCGCTGCTGCCACTGCAGATGTCAAATCTCAAAGCAGAGGGAGGACAATTGGATGTGGTGAAAGGTGAGAGACAGCGGCTGGGGTCAGTTCTGTGCTTTCTCTTTTCCCTCCTGTGCCTGCCTGAGCTGAGCTCTGCTGCATCCCCACCGTTCCCTGCACACAAATGGGATTTGGTGGAGCTGTTACTCCAAATAAAGCTGCTCTTCCCCCTGCAGACTCTGAACCTCAAGGAGAAAACACATGGCTTGGTGGATGTTTTGATAATGAATTTAGATTTTTTTTTTTTTTTAAGAATGAGATTTAATTTTCCCAATTCCCTTTATTTCAGAATTCTCTCACCTTTTGGGGGTTCCTGCTTCTCCAAGGTTATTAATCCACCTGATTTCTCCACATCTTTTGTAGGCTCTAATTGAGTTTAGCACTTTAATGTCACCGGTGATAATCCATTTAATGACCCTGCAAGGACCTCAGAGGGGGAAGGTTTTCTTCCAATGTTCAAATCTTAATTTTGAGGTGTTTTAGGTTCTGAAATGACATCAGAGAATCCACTCCTGTCTCGGCTGATGGATTTGGTGGGAATCTGCACCTCTGAATTTCACTGCATCTCCTGAATGTGACAGAGCCCTCCAGCTGTGGCATCACTTTGAGCTGACAACTTTTCCTCCACCAAAATTTTCTATTTCTGGTCATGGAAGATGCTGCTGAGTGAGTTCTAAATGTCTCAACTTTCCAAATTCTGGTGTTTGGGATGTAGATGAACACTTCTCTCTCTCCATGTGCTCTTGGTTTCCTTCAGCAGCCCTGATCTGGTTCCTCTCCTGTCCAGCAATGAACACAAAATGTTCTGGTGGAGTTTGACACCAAAAAAAAGCTTTATAAAGTCTTCTAGAAAGGCTTGGATGTTACAGAAAAGTGACTTAAAAGTTCATTTGTAGCCTGGCAAAAAAGGGGTAGAAAAAAAATAGCAGAGGAAATTCCATCAGAGTGGAGAAAGAAGAAATCTCTGCTTGATTATTTTAAATGTTGTGTCCTGTGTGCATCCATTATCCACCAAAACAACTTTCAGTCTGTCTCCACCCTTTTTTAAATACTCCCAGCATCCAGATGCTTCTTTGGAAATTTTGATTTGGCCACTTTTAATGAGAAAAACATTAACTACTGAATTTATGTCAACAGAAATGTGCTGTGATAATATTTGAATTAACACTGAATTTAAAAGCCCTGTGGGTCTTATTTTACTGGAGCCTTTTGGATTAGGGATTATTATTTATTTCTTCAAGTGTTTTTTATTTTTTCCTTTAATTTTTTCCACTAGATAATTAATACCTGCTACGAGTTTGTTGGAATTATATATTTCATAGCTGGATTTCATTAAGCAGAGCCATAAAAGGAGCTTTTTATTATGAAAGCATTGTGATGAATCTTGGGGCAAATTGGAGGTTTCATTTCTTCAAGAGCCTTTCCTGAGGGAAAAAATTCCCAAATTAATCCTGTAAACTTGCAATAATCTAAATACTGCCTAGGCAGCATCCAGTTTGCTCTACATTTCTCCCAGTGCTAATGAGAAAATCAGATTTTTATTTTTTTTTGTCTAAATAAACACAAAATCAGAGCTGTATGTAAGCAGGTTCTGAGTGCTTGGACACATTTCCAGCTGAAACAGCTCTGAAATTCTGCAGCATTTTTGTGCTGCTCAAGGAGATTTTGCAACCCCAAATTTATAAACATATGGCCAAGGTCTGAAGTGCTTTTGAAGCACAATTTTGTCGTTGATGTCACTTTCCAGTGATGACAGGGACAGTTATTCTGATGGTTGCATCTCTGCGAAAAGTTGGAAATTTGGGAGAGAGGGTGTTGGCAATGAGCATCTCTGCCTGCTCCAAATGGGAATGTTGGAACTCTTTCCAAGGGAAGGAAAACTGGGATTCAGGGAAAAAGAAATCCAGGGACAAAGGGAAAATTCAGCAATAAAATAAATTATTCTTTTCAGAGGCTCAGTTTGGGTTTCCCCTGCTCTTAATTTGTGGCTGAAGGTAGAATTTACTCTTCTGTCAATAAATGTTGAATTTCTGAACCTACATTCTGTGATCATGCACCAGAATGTAGAAAATAAAAAAACCTTTAATAAAACCTTTTTATTTAGGTTAGAAGAAACCCAGATTTTGCAGACTTTGGAATTTTATGTTTTAGGAATGAGAGTTGATGGCCAGTCACATCTGGCATTATCCTTTGTGTTGTTTCTTCCAGGGATTCCCCAGAGGGACCAGAAAATGGGAATGTGCCTTCAGGATAGAAGGGAGGTGGGAAAACTCATCTTTATCCCATAAAGTGTGGTCAGTTCCCTTCCAGATGTGGGCAGCAATTCCAGATGTGCCTTCAGAATCCAGGAGTCAGTCACAGCTGCTCTGGGCAATGATGGTGAGAGTTTGATAAACAGAATTTTTAAAAGAGATTGGATAAAAGAAGAGTTGGTTTTATTTTGCTTGACGTAAAAATATTTTGGTGTGAGACCTGAACTCCTCCCTGAAGAAAGGAGCTGGTTGGGTTCTCCTTTGTGGTGGTTGAATGTTAAATTCCACTTTTCTTTCACAGACATTATGCTAAAACGATAAACAGGAAGGTTTTCTTGAATCTACGTGAGCAAACAGAATTTTTCAAAACAATTTCTGAATGAGGCCTGACATCCAAAGCGACTCTTCTAAAATATTTCATATTATTTTGGTGTTCTGACTGAAATTCTTGCAAAGCAACGTTTTTATGGCTGCTCTTTCTGAACAGTAACTAATTACATTGAAAGGATTACTGCTGTCATTTTAAGAGCAGCAAAACGATGATAAAGTACAAAAATGGGGAGAGAGTTTGTGATTTGCAGTCTCGGAAGAGCAAATGGAATTAACTTGAAATAACTCTTTACATTGCTACAGTCAAAAACGGGCAGGATGTGCTATTTCCACAGAAGCTGCTGCAGCTTTATTTGGTTTGTTGCTTGATTTGCTCTCGCTCTGATTAAATTTGAATGTGGCTCTGCCTCTTACATAAGGAAATATTGCTCAGCAGAAGACCCACAGATGGTGGTCCCTTGTTGAAGGCTGGAAGATGTCGCTGTGCGGGTCTCAGGAAGGTTTCTAAGGGAAATAAAAGGAGAAAGAAAAGGGGATTTTTAAGGGATTCAAGGTGTTTTTCCTGCTCAGTTTGAGTTGGAGGGTCCTCTGTCAGCTCTTTGCACCCCTCACGTGTGGTTTGGGTGCTCTGCAGTGCTCAGTCCTTCATGGGCCTGGGCTGCTCCCAGTCCCACTCTTTGCTGTTGTATTCCTCACTCTTTCCTGAGGAAAACCAGGGTTTTCCTGATTTTGGATTTGGAGGCTGCCCTGCTTTGGTTCTGGTGTATTTTGGTGGGGCAGGAATTAGAGATTCTCTCCAGGGCAGGGACCAGATGGATTTGGGGTTGCTTGTGGCTGTTCTGTTGGGTTGTGACCCTCAGCCTTCTCCAGAGAGGTAATGTAGCCATGATATTTTATGAAAAATCCTTTCCTTAGGATTTTTCCTCCTGAGAAGCTGAAAGGCCTCAGGAATGACATGTGAACAATGGTTATCTGCTGCTGTGGAATGCAACAGGTGCATCTGTGATTGGTCTGATGTGGTTGTTTCTAATTAATGGCCAATCACAGACCAGCTGGCTCAGACACAGAGTCCGAGCCACAAACCTTTGTTATCATTCCTTTTCTATTCTTAGCCAGCCTTCTGATGAAATCCTTTCTTCTATTCTTTTAGTATAGTTTTAATGTAATATATATAATAAAATAATAAATCAGCCTTCTGAAACATGGAGTCAGATCCTCATCTCTTCCCTCACCCTCAGACCCCTGTGGACGCCACCACAGGGGATGTTTGCTGTGACAGAAAAGAGGGATTTTTGTCTTCCAAAAACCTCCACAATTAAAGTTTTGAGGAGCTCTCCAGCTTGTGTATCTGATGGATTTGGGGGTCTGATGGCTCCCGATGGGTTTGGATGCAGACTCAGGAATGAATCTGAGGGTTATCCAGCAGCTCCAGCAGGTGTGGCAATGTGCAACCTGCTTACCTGGAGGCTTTTGATTTTAATTCACACCTTCCTGAGCAAAACCGAGCTCAAAGAAGTGAACAGACCCCATCAGCTTCTGAAGAAAGACCTTGAGAGCTTGTGAGGAGAATTAGGAGAGGATGAAAGAGGCAGCGTGGAGGGTGTTGAGATGGAGATGAACTGCAGGGCACTTCTCTAATTAGTTTAAGGATTTAATATTTTTTCCTATTTGTGAACTTTTTATATAATTCTGCAGCAACATCTGAGGCTCTAGAGGACTTTATGGAATTTTTAGCTTCCTCCCCACCCTCCATATATATTTTTAGGTCAAAAGGGCACTTTAGTTCTATTTGGAACAATGGCTTGGTGTTAGAATATAAAGAATATAAAATACATATAAATAGATTTTATATATATATATATATATATATATATATATATATATACATATATATATATATACACCTAACACCAATGGCTTGGTGTTAGAATAAAAAGGGAAAATCATAATAATAAATACTTTGCTCAGAACTTGCTGAGAGAGCTCCTGCCCAAGATTTTCCTTAGAGCCTGAATTGCCAGCTCTCCTCTGGAAGATTGTTCCATGGTCAAATGTACCCTGAAGGACACTGAATTTTTCATTGGGTTTTAAATGTTGGGTTCTTTTCCCCCTCCAGCTTAAAACCATGCCTGATCACCAAACCATGCATCCTGTTGGACTGATTCATGCATAAAATTGCATTTTTAGCTGCATTTGCTACACTAAATGCATTTCCTTCCTCTCTTGCCAAAAGCTGATGCAGACCTGTGCTAAATGTTTTCCCAGGCAATAGAAACTCTGCGATTATGCATAATTGTGATTAAAAACCATTATGTTAATATAATGGGTGTAAAGCCACTGGTTTGATTTGAGGAACCTGAGGGGGAAAAATCCATTTCAAAGAATTGTGGCAGCGCTTGTTTGTGTGTGCGAGAACCTCATCAAAAATATTGCAGCTAATTACACCCTGTTTTGTGAGATTTGTACACTGGAATTGTTAAACTGCACCCTGGGCTGCTCTGGGGGTGGTGCTTTTGTCATGTATTTGTCACGTTCATGGGAAAATTGTGCATTTTGGTTTTTTTCAGAAGGATCAGATTGTCCCTGCTAAGATAATGCCAATGGAATGGGACCCTGTCAGGGGATAATGGCCCTGCCCTGGATGCTGTGGGGGCAAAGCTGGGACATTTATCAGAAATAAGCATTGAGGTGAAGCACAGACATTTATTTCCAAAGCCAAGAGGCTTTTATCCTGTCCAAACTGTCTACAGGATTTTTTTTTTTCATATTTTTCCCCCCTTTACCTGCATCTACACCAAGTGAGTGATGGGCAGGATTCTGACATTTTGCTTTAATGGGCTGCAGGGTTTTGTCTTGCTGAAAAGCTGTGCCCTGGTTGGGTCAAAGGATGGATTCACATTTTTAGGAATGGAAGATGCAACCATTTCTGGAGAAATCTGGGAATGACAGCAAGGTTCCTGCTTGTGTGTAAGGGGTACTCAGATTTCCATGCAGGGAGAATGGGTTCCCATGGAGAGCGGGCAGGGTTAGGTGGGATATTGGGAAGGAATCCACAGAGAATTTTGTGTAATTCCAGGGTTTTAAGCAAAGTTTTTTTTTAGTTTTGAGCCCAAAACTGGGTCTGCAAACAATGAAGGCAATCCCTGCACCATTGGTGCCCTCCAGGCCTGGCACATGGCACGCTCAGCTCCCCCAAGGCCACTCCGGGCCTTTCCAGGCCCTCCAAACAGCCGAAAACCGGACACCTGCACCGTTGCTGCCCTCCAGGCCTGGCACGTGGGCACACATCCCTGGGGGAGCTGAGCGTGGTGTGTGGGCAGGAGCAGCAGCAGGACGGGGACCCTGGTGTCCCCCTGTGCCCTCCTGCTCCTGTGGGACACGGACCAGGGCTGGCCTTGGCTGGGACAAGGGTTGGGCTCAGGCCTGGAGGCCTTTTCTGACCCAAAGCACTCCATGGGTGCTGCTCCTCAGCCCCTCTGAGGCTCCTCAGCCCCTCTGAGCTTGGCTCTGCAGTCAGGTCTGGAATTGTTTTCCAGGACATTCCGTGATGACATTCTGCTGTTATTTCTCCCATCCTATCCCATTATCCAGAAAAATGCTGGAGATTCCCAATGGGAACCTTCACGTGTGCCACTGGAGCAGCTGGAGAGGAGATCCCACTGTGGCCAGATGCAGGGCTTTAAACTCTGAGGGGATTTATGGTGGATGTTGGGATGAAATTCCTCCCTGGAGGGTGGGAAGGGGCTGGGATGGGATTCCCAGAGCAGCTGTGGCTGCCCCTGGATCCCTGAAGTGCCCAAGGCCAGGCCTGACAGGGCATGGAGCACCTGGGACAGTGGATATGGTCCCTGCCATGGCAAATCTTCCAAGATTTATTTATTCCACTTGTGATAGAAAAGGGCAGCCCTGAGATTGGACCCCAAAAAAACAGCAATGAGAGACACTTAAAATATTTAGAGATTAAGGCAAAACCATAAATATCCTTATTGACAGTACTTAATTAGTTAATAAATCCTTTAAAAATCTTATAACTAAAAATCTTAATATCTTCTGAACTGTGAAGATGTGATTCCTACTTACACAAAAATTAAGAAAAACAAAACACATATCGAAACCAACTCAGAAATCCCCTCTCTAACTCATTCAAAATTCCTTCACCAACCCTCCCACTCAAAGTTTTTGCTGTTCCAGGGTTCCAGCAGCCTGGGAGGGAGGTGGCACCTCAGGGCCTGGCCCTGCTCCTCGTTCAGTGGTTCTGAGGGCACTGGGGGTTTATTTGATGCTGGGATGCCCAGCAGGATCTCCTTGCAGTCAGCTCGAGGATCACAGCTTGCTCCTGAGGGGCTTGGATCACACCCCAGCAGCTGAGAGGATTTTACTCTCCCTGTTTGAGATGCACCTGCCAAGACGGGTGGAATAATAGGAAAAGGCTCCTTGACCCCAAACTCTGCTGCTGGCAACATCCTGGGGAGGAGAGGGGTGGAAAATTTGCATTTACATGAGGTTTCCTGTTCATGAATGCATTACCCGGCAATTCTGGGAAGATAAGTGGTGGTGAGTGTTTATCTGGCCACTGTACAGAGCGAGGAGTTACTGATATTGCTGCTGGAAGGAAAAATCAGTGTAGGAAAACTGCAGGAATTTGGGATGTGTGAACATCCCATGTGTGAATTTGGGATGCTGCCTTTGGGAACAACTTTCAGCTCATCTGCTGCCCAGTTTGGGAAATATTTCCTGATGTGTGATGATCCCTGCAGCTCAGACCTCTGCCCCAAACCCACTCCCACCTCTCCATGTGGGAAAGAGCAAATCCAAGGTTTTGTATGGAGGAGACCAAACCCACTCCCATCTCTCCATGTGGGAAAGAGCAAATCCAAGGTTTTGTATGGAGGAGACCAAACCCACTCCCATCTCTCCATGTGGGAAAGAGCAAATCCAAGGTTTTGTATGGAGGAGACCAAACCCACTCCCATCTCTCCATGTGGGAAAGAGCAAATCCAAGGTTTTGTATGGAGGAGACCAAACCCACTCCCATCTCTCCATGTGGGAAAGAGCAAATCCAAGGTTTTGTATGGAGGAGACCAAACCAACTCCCATCTCTCCATGTGGGAAAGAGCAAATCCAAGGTTTTGTCTGGAGGAGAACCCTGGATAGGGAGACACTGGGGTGACCTCACCTGGAATCTTGTGAGCAGTTTTGGGGCATTTCAGTGGAATAAAGAGATTCAGATGTTAGAGAGTGTCCAGAGGAGGTCACTGAAGATGGCCAAGGATGTTGGGAGGAAACAGGATGAGGAGCAGCTGAGGGCACTTGGAATGTTCAATTCCAAGGGGGAAACTTGTTGGGATCTGCAGCTTCCCAATGTTGGAGATTTTTTCAGAAATGGCTCGGAAGGCAGCTGTGAGGAGTAAAATTCTCACAGCCTGTTTCTGTAAACAGCAGAGGTTCTCAGGTTGTTTTTAATTACAAGTAAAAGTGACAAACATGAAGGCCTTGAGAGCCTTGCATACCAGAGTTCTCAGGCAGCTTTCTCATAACAAGTGGATATTTTATCTTTGGCTGTTTTGGGAAAGCAAAAATAATTTTGAGAACCCAAATCTTGGTATTGGAAACATAAGGAGGGGTTGGTGTGTTATCTCTGACCTATTGTGAGCTCGGGTTTGCAATATGCATGAACTTAATTAACACGGTTATAAAAAGTGATTGATTGAGTGAATAAACGGAGTCGATGCTGATCAACAAGGATTGGTCTTCTCCCTCCATCTTCAATATCCCAACACTGAATTCTCCTCTGGAACAGCTGGAGCTGGGCCAGGGGAGCTTTAGGTTGGATATCAGGGAAAGATTCTTCCCCCAGAGGGTGTTCAGGCACTGGAACACCCATTGCTCCTTTCAGGGAAGGAAAAAGATAATTTTAATAACTGATTATCAATTGTTCCCACCTCAGAGCAACGTGGGTGCAAAAACCTGCTTTGTCCTCTTCTGAGCCTGCACAAGCTGGAGAAATAGATTTTGTTTTCTCATTAATGAAATATTAATTACGTGTTTATATTTTGGTGTGGCCTAAAGTGAATATTAGAGTGCCCATAAATAAAACATTGCCGACTTTAATACAGGACGGGGTTTTCTCACATTTGTCTTAAATGAGCTCATTACAGCGGAGAAGGTAATAAATATTTGATTTCAGGGCATGTTAATGAGGTGCTTGCTCGTGAATTCAAAGTGTTTAGCAGAATTTTCTCTCCCCTTCAAACACGTTATATAGTGCAAACATTTTGAATTATTTAATCAGGAGGATCTTTAAGCACTCGGGTGCTGTGTTTAAAAACCCTAAACCCACAAAGCCACAGCAGCAATTAATGGCTGCAGCTTCCCAAACAGATGATAATTTGGTGAGTAATATTGTTTGTTTTCAATTGAGGGTTCCCACCAAGGGCTTCCCTGCCTTTGGAGCTCTCCCTGCACATGGTGATGGCACTCAGCCCGTGTGGGCACAATTCCAACGGGTTTTATTGGCTTTTTAACCCACTGGGCTGTGCCTTCAAGGCTGCTTTAACACAGGGGCAAACTGTGGGGTTTAAGTTTTGCAGTTAAATCCATATTTAACCGCCACATTCTCGTGGGAATGCTGCAGAAGTGGAGCTGGGAGGGTCCAGCCAGGTGGAATTTGGTTTCCCTCAAAGTTCTTCTCTCTGCCTGGCCTGGTGTGAAATTTATATATTGTTACGCTCTGTGGTGTATAATTAAGTAATGATGTGATAATTATGAGTGTCCTTGTATTATGGAGGGGATTCCTGGCTGTGAGGGTGGGCAGGGCTGGGATGGGATTCCCAGATTTGCTGGGGCTGCCCCTGGATCCCTGGCAGTGCCCCAGGCCAGGCTGGACACTGGGGACAGTTGGAGATGTCCCTGCCATGGATGGGATGGGATGGGATGGGATGGGATGGGATGGGATGGGACGGGACGGGACGGGACGGGACGGGACGGGACGGGACGGGATGGGATGGGATGGGATGGGATGGGATTTCAGCTCCCTTCCCACCCAAACCACTCCACGATCCTATAAAGATTCAGGGTAAACAAGGCCCTAACTCGCTAAAAATTGAGCAGATTAGGTTTAGTCTGGAATGTTTATTAGAATAACAACCAAAATATCCTTCCCCAAACCCAAGGAAACCCAAAAGTTATTCCAGTGATGAATGGTTTTAATTAGAAGTAGGTAAAGAGCACTTTAAAAAAAGCTTTAATTTCAAGCACTTTCTGTATTTTAGTGCTCCTGGAAGGCAAAGAGTATTAATTCCTGGAGCAAGGATTGGAGAAGTAATTTGGCTTGGTTTTAATTTAGCAATGATACGATCTAGCTATAATTAAATGGGAGCACAAAAATCTGGGGAGCAAAATTTAGTTAATTTAGGTGCAAACTTTGTTCCTCTGTAGTTAATTTGCTCTTTAAATTGGGAAGCATAACCATCCTCAGGTAAATAGAAGTGCAATCAACAACCCATAAATTCCCCAGTACTTTTAAAGTAGTTTGTGAGGGAAAAAGTGGTAGGAAAATCCTTAAATTAAGATTATCCTGTAACATAAACTTCTTTCTAGTTGAGAGGCCTGATTGTGACAAAAATGGAAATATTGTGATTTTTGTTTTTTGACTTTTAAGATTTGAATCTGTTGTTTTTAAAATAAATGTTTCTTGATTTTAATAAATTTGACTTTTTTGATTTTCCAGCCCATGAAGATTGTTGATACATTCAGAAACACAAAATCAAATTTCAAAATAATTTGCTAAATCTTCCACAATATCCTTGAAAATAAAATTTTAAAGCTTGGAGGAGCCACATTCAAATTCCTTTCTTGACGAAGTTAGGAAGATGCCCATCCACAGCAGACATTTGGTAATGAGGAATTGGATTAATTTAGTTTTAAAATTTTTCTGCAGGAGCAGCAAATGCATGCATCTGGATAATTTGGCTCTGTCAATATTGATCCCTGCTTTTTTGCAGTTGTTAATCCCTCTGGGAAATGGATTCTCTCTGCAATATTCCCTGAGCTGGTGTTGATTGTTGATTCTGCAGTTTTAATTCTGCTACTTTCATTTTTCTAAGAAGAAGGAGAAATTTTCTTAATCTCGGCAGAGATAGAAGTGACAGTTAAAAATAAAAATAAAAGTAACAATAAAAATAACAATAAAAATTGGAGTTTCCTGCCCTCCTCCAGCTCTTGGAACACCGCTGGTGTTGAGGAGGGAGGGTGAGCATGACAGCCTGTGATCTTTGAATGCTTTATCAGTGCTCCTCAAAAATATCAAAGGAGAAACTTATTCCATGTAAAAATAATTCTGATTATTCCTCTTGGGCTGGATCTGACACAGCTCCCGTGCACCATGAGGTGATTTCCTGAATATTCAGTGGAAAATGGCATTTCCAGGGATGACATCTTTTTTTCTGAGGCTGTTTTTAACTTTTGGGCCCATTTTTCAGTTTTGTTGTGATTTTGTTCTGGGGGCCATGGGCTGTCCCTTGGCTCCTAGGCTGTACCACAGTGTCAAACCCCAGTTTTAGTGGTTTAAATTCTAGAAATTTCCATTGAACAAAGCTTCACTTTGCAGTGGTTGTGAGTGCCTGGAGTTCCAGAGTTTTGAGGCCATACCTCCCAAACTGGCAGCTTTTTGTTTGATGAAATGTCCAGCCCTGCTCCTCCTCCTCTGACTTACTCACTTACTCACTGAATTTGTTTTTCCGGGTGTCCTTTGGAATTATTTATTTGGTTTAAAATGAGGGAAGAACAGGATCCTATTTCACCTGAACAGGTTTCTTAATTACTGAGAAAAAGGAATTTATGCAACTGTATTTTCAGATCCCTCCTCCTGGTCATTTTAAAACCACTTTATGGTTGGTATAGAAATACATTTTCAACAACTTCTGTGAAGAAATCCTCTTTTGTATCTGTCTTAATTACTGGCTTATCTCTTATTTTTATTTTACTGTTCTTTCTATTTCATTCCCAATCCTCCAGCCATCAAAAATCTCTCTAAAAAGCTGAATAAAAAGTGCAAATTTTAATGCAAGCCAGGCTGTGATGGCTGTGACACCTCTTACTGGGAGAGAACAAAGAAACCACTCAGCTCCAAATAATCCAAGTCTGCCTTGTCAGAGCTGGGGTATGGGGCCTATTAAAGCTTTATTGCAAAAGCAGTGGTGCTTAAACAAACCCACAGACCTCTGTGGGCCTCCTTCTGCATTGGCAGAAATAAAAAAAAATATTAAATAAAAGTCTTTTATATTTTACAGAATGTCTCAGTGCAGCTTTTGGGCTGCCATGGGAATAATTCTGCAGGTCCCAGCATTTTGTGATCCCAATTCTGATCCCAGTTCTGATCCCAGCATTTTCTGATCCCAGCATTTTCTGATCCCAGTTCTGATCCCAGCATTTTCTGATCCCAATTCTGATCCCAGTATTTTCTGATCCCAATTCTGATCCCAGCATTTTCTGATCCCAATTCTGATCCCAGCATTTTCTGATCCCAGCATTTTCTGATCCCAGCATTTTCTGATCCCAGTTCTGATCCCAGCATTTTCTGATCCCAGCATTTTCTGATCCCAATTCTGATCCCAGCATTTTCTGATCCCAGCATTTTCTGATCCCAATTCTGATCTCAATTCTGATCCCAGCATTTTCTGATCCCAATTCTGATCCCAGCATTTTCCTGGCATCCTTTGCTGCTGGAGGAACCTGAGAGAGGCTGCACTGGGAAATTTTGACAGATCATGGCAAAAGCTTTCCCCTCCCATTGACAGATGCTCAGGGAAGGGATTCCAAGAGCTCTTGGTGGTTTTTTGGGATCCTGAGCCAAGCCTGCACAGCCCCAGCAAGGTCTGAGGCTGCACTCAAAGTGCCAGGGAAGGATCCAAAGGGATTTGCTGAAGTGTGGTTTATTCTGCATATCCAAATGGGAATTTGGGGGGTGTGGATGTTGGCTCCTCAGCCTGAAAGGACGAACCATTAACCATCAGGTTTGCACCAGGGTTTAATTCCTGACATTTTAGCGCAGATCTGATTTATGGGGTTTATTGTTCCTCTTTAAGGGATGATGTGTCTGCATCCAAACCCAGGAGGTGCTCTGGGAGCTTAAAGGGAGGAAAGGGAAAATGGTTCCTTTTGGGAAGCCCAATTAGGGGGATAAATGGCACAGACGACTTCACTAATTTATGTTCCCTGTGATTTCTGGGATGAAGCACAGCCCACAGGCTGTTCCTCTGCTCCTCAGGGCTTTGGGTAGTTTACTGTTTGTGGCTGTAAAAACACAACAGGGAATACCTGAACATATGCTGGAGCTAAACGGGAGCTGGGAAACAGAAAATGCCTCTTCCTGCAGTGTTGGTGTGCAGAACAAGGAGCTCTGGCTCTCTCATTTCCAAACCCTGTTGGAAAACACTTCAGCAAGAGGTTCTGCCTCTCAAATACCTGAATTATCCTGAAAATTATCCTGAAAATCTCTTCTTGTTCATTAAAACAAACTCCCCCCCTTGATGGGTTCATCTGTCAGGGCAGGGCTCCAGTGCCCACGGGGTTCCTTGGTTATTTTACAATTCCTTCAATATTCAAGGAGGAAAAGAAATAAATAAAAAAAGGGGAAATGATTGCAGAGCTCTTGCAGCTCTCATCTAATAAAACATTATTGTGTAAAACATCGAAGTGCCAGCACTCAGGGAGCTCTGGGTAAGGATGGGCTGAGCACCTGAAGTGGTTCCTGCTGGGATGAGCTGATCCAGCCCAAATCCAGCATCCCTGGGGTCTGTGGATGAGCTCATCAGGAATTCTGTGCCTGAATCCCTCTGAAAAAACCGTTATTTAAATATGTTCCAAATGTTATTTAAAATATGATCCAAACAGGGAATCCACACAGTGATGGCTCCTGTGCTTAGCTGTAGTAAAATCCTTAAATCTTATGGTTAAAAGGAGAAATTTATGGGAAATGTTGGGTTCCTTTGGGATTTTGGGACAGGGAAGCTTGCCTGAAATGACTGAAATTCTCTTTCCTTATACTAAAAGGTAGAAATCTCAGAATTAATCTGATTCACAGGGATTTTCCAGAGTGAATTTTTGCTTTATTGTTCAGGACATTTGGGGTAAGTTTTAGATTCATTTTGAAATGATATCTGGATTAAATAGTTTGAAGTTTATCCATTTTCATGGCTTTGCTGTTTCATTTCCATTTAAGTGGATTTAACGATAAGAAATCCTTTAAAAATGATCTCAAGGTGTCTTTTAAGGACTCATTAATTAATTTCTTTGGCTTTTGAGATATGACAGCCTTATTTGTGTGTTTTCCTTGCTGCTGTGATGGCCTAGGAATGCTAAAATTGCTAAAACTAAATTACATCTCACTTTGCTCCGTTGACTTTGGCTCAATTGCTTTTATCAGCCAGCAGATGACACTTACAGGTCATTTGTCCTCATTGGGATTCTGAAGTGGCTGAGTCGTTTTTTATTCATTCTGAAAGTATTTATTTTAATGATATTTTTGCCTGTTTTACTGTGGTTTTCAGTAAAGGGCCAGGTAGGCATTAAAGCTAACAGGCTGTTCCTAGCTAGTGACCAGGGTAATATTTATTTATGGAACCTCTGTGCCACTAAAGTTTCTTGTTTGGTGAATGCAAAGTTTCTTCTACCAGCAGAATCCATCAAGATCCTGATGGCAAACATCAAGTTTCTAAATCCAGCTGCAACTTAAGGGATAAAATTAACATTTTTTTGGTTGTAGTTGTGCTCTGAATATTTCCTGTTTGTGTTATTAATGAGATAATGGGTTTTTGTGGGATTCCAGACTGGTTTGGGTGGGAAAGGGACCTTAAAGGTTTCATTCCAGGCTGGCAGCTGGTGGATCTGGGAGTGAGGAATGCTGGTTTAATCCAATTCCATGGAATCACAGAAGGGTTTGAGCTGGAATTGGCCTCTGGAGATCCTCTGCTCCAACCCCTCTGCATCCAGAGCATCTTACACAGCAGCACATCCAGGTGGGGCTGGAATGACTCCAGAGAGGGAATTTCCAATAAAAAAACCATGGAGAACTTGAGGCCAGCTCAGGGCGAGCAGGCAGAAATTGAATTTGTTTTAAAAAGTGGTGAAACCACATCAAGGTTCACCTCCTTTCCTAATAAAAGGCATTTTTCTCAAATGCTGCTCCAAAATACCTGCTCTGAGTTCTGTGGTTTTCCCTTCGTGGTTTCCTTGATGAAGGAGGATGACCCAAATTTTTAGAAGAATTAAAAAGTTCCTGCAATCCTTTTTCCCTTTTTAACACCCAACAAGAAGCCACAAACTACTCCCAAAGGAGGCTGAGCCCTGGATTTGCCCTCTGAGTGTGGAATCACCATCAGCCCCTCAGAGAGCTGCTCCCATGGAGAGCAAACAGCAAAACCTCATCAGCACCAAGCTGCTCCTGTACGTGCTGGAATTGTTGTATAACAAAGTTCTGTTGGAGAGGCAGGGTAAAAACTGATTTTTATTTATATTTTTTCCCAGATATTTGCTTTGGAAACCATTCCCAGCCTGCAAATGGGAGCACTTCCCCAAAGCTCCAGGACTGAGGCACTCAGGTAAATTTTACTGGGGGAGGAAATGGAGGAATTTTGACTTTGGAGCAGCGGGAGGAAAAGCAAAAGAGCTCTTGTCAGACACCTGTAGTTCAAAGGCACTTCACGTGGCCTGGCTGTGCCTGAATCATCCTCATTTGCAATTCAGCTCTCGGGGATGAGGAGTTTCCTTCCATTTGGGCTCCACAGGGGGCTCTCAGGAAAGGCTGGAGCCGGCTCAGAGAATCGCTGGAGTTAATGCAGAAATGAGCCCAGGGGTTAATGGAGCTACAGGAGAGGCTTTGGAGATGGAAAGGCAGGAGGCCAAAATCAGATTTAAAGGGTATTTATTGGGAGGAATTAGGCCTTTATTAAAGACCTGCATTTCCAGATCACAGAGTGATTCGGTGCTTTTTAAAGAGGCATTGAGTAGTGAAGATTAGAGAGATTTGGGGATTTTTTTGGGTGAGTTTTTTACATGTTGAAAGGATCTTGGAATCACAGAATGATTTTGGCCGGGAAGGGACCTTAAAGCTCATCCCTTTCCATCCCTGGATGGGCAGGGACAACTTCCACTGTCCCAGGTGCTCCATGCCCTGTCAGGCCTGGCCTTGGGCACTTCAGGGATCCAGGGGCAGCCACAGCTGCTCTGGGAATCCCATCCCAGCCCCTTCCCACCCTCCAGGGAGGAATTTCATCCCAACATCCACCATAAATCCCCTCAGAGTTTAAAGCCCTGCATCTGGCCACAGTGGGATCTCCTCTCCAGCTGCTCCAGTGGCACACGTGAAGGTTCCCATTGGGAATCTCCAGCATTTTTCTGGATAATTGGGGAGCATGGGGGAAACAACAGCAGAATGTCAGCACGGAATGTCCTGGAAAACAATTCCAGACCTGACTGCAGAGCCAAGCTCAGAGGGGCTGAGGAGCCTCAGAGGGGCTGAGGAGCAGCACCCATGGAGTGCTTTGGGTCAGAAAAGGCCTCCAGGACTGAGCCCAACCCTTGTCCCAGCCAAGGCCCGCCCTGGTCCGTGTCCCACAGGAGCAGGAGGGCACAGGGGCACACCAGGGTCCCCGTCCTGCTGCTGCTCCTGCCCACACACCACGCTCAGCTCCCCCAGGGATGTGTGCCCATGTGCCAGGCCTGGAGGGCAGCAACGGTGCAGGTGTCCGGTTTTCGGCTGTTTGAAGGGCCTGGAAAGGCCCGGGGTGGCCTTGGGACAGCCCGCGTATCAAAGAACGAGAAGAGGCTTCAGTTCTTCTTTCGGTCTCTGTGTTTATTAATTGTTTATCTAAAAGATTTTCTTTCGGCCCGACAGAGCTCTGCTCAGCAGCCAGCCATGAGCACACTGTGCTGCCCTCCGGGCGGTCACCTATCTTTATACCCATTGTTATGTGTACAATATTTATCATTTTTCCCCAATACCATTTATTCTTATTGCCCGGTGCACTTTTAGTAATGACCAATCCCAAAGTGCCACCATCACCACAGAAGATGGAGGAGAAGAAGAAGAAGAAGAAGGACAGGACACGCCCCAATTCCTCCATCTTACTTCTCTAAACCCCCCTGTACAGAAATCCTAAACCCTGTGTCTCACCCTCTAATTAACCAATCCCTTCACCATTCACCCCGGTGAAACCCTCCTGTCCTCATACAGGTGTCGTCTCCTGTGTAGGATCAAAGTCCAGCCACCAGACACTTCTGGAACATTCCAGGACTCCCGAGCCCCCCAAGGGTGCTCTCGGTGACTCGGCGCCTCAGGACTGAGGTGCTGAGATCCCACATGCAGGGATTGCCTTCATCATTTGCAGCCCCATTTTTGGGCTGAAACCCAAAAAACTTTGCTTAAAACCCCGCAAATTCGTTGTGTGAGAGTTTGGAGCTGTGTCTTGGTGCTGGAGCTCGGCCTCCTGCACTCAGGGGAGCCTTTAAGGTAGCAGGGCATTGAGAGAGGCTTGGGTTGAAACTTGTCAAGGGGAAATAACAACGTGCAATTGCTCAGCTTCCTGATTAAACAGCCCACAACAGTGCCTGGGCGAGAGCAATGTTTTCTCAAGCATTAGTGATACTTTAATTCAACACTGCAACAACAACAAAAAAATGGATTTTATTGCTCTCTATTTTATGGATCATGAATTTAACTGAGCTAAATAGCCAAAGTCCAGGTGAATAATGCTGCTTTAGTGATCTGCTGACCACATTTCTTCCTGCATTTCACTAACTATTTATTTTTTGTTCTGCTTACTCAGCTTCTCACATTTTGAACTCCAAAGAACAGCAAAGAAACCGAGGCACCTGCTCTGGTAGGTTTTTCCTCTTCTGAATGGATTTCAGTCAAACTTTGAAGAATATTTGGTTTTGGGCCCAGTTTGGTAGATATGTCAAATGAATTTGTTCATCATCCTTTCCCTTTTTCCCTTTTTCCCTTTTTCCCTTTTTCCCTTTTTCCCTTTTTCCCTTTTTCCCTTTTTTCCTTTTTTCCTTTTTCCCTTTTCCTTTCCTTTTCTCTTTTCTCTTTTCTCTTTTCTCTTTTCTCTTTTCTCTTTTCTCTTTTCTCTTTTCTCTTTTCTCTTTTTTCTCTTTTCTCTTTTCTCTTTTCCCTTTTCCCTTTCACTTTCCCTCCCCTCCTTCTATCTCCCAAGATTTTGCCTTTTGGGAGACACAGTATAGACAGCAAAACATCTTAAAGTTGTTTCTTTGATTAAATGCTACCCGTGTTTCCCACCTCTAAATTTAATAAATAATAAACCACGAAAATTTAATGAATACAAAGCCAGTGCACGATTGGGTTTTTGAGGGATTTGGCTGCTTTTCCATCCCTGCTCTGGAGCTGGGATATTTTGGTGGGTGATTCATGGCCCCATTACTGCCTTTTTTCCTTTAAGAGCACCTGGAGGGACAATGTTTCACCATTACCCTAAAGAGCTGAGCTGCTTTTTTGCATAGCTCCAAATCTCCCATTTAATTCCACTTTCATCTAAATGTTTCCCTGTTAACTTTTTGCATTATTTTTTCTGCTTAAAAGAAGTTTCTTTGTTTTTTACCCTCTAAACTTCACCGAGGGAACGTGAAATTGGGTCAAGCTCCAGTTTTATTTTGTTCTGCTGCAACGTTTTATTCCCCATATGAAATTATTTTGTTTGTAGGAGTTGCCAGTGGTGAATTCACCTGGATGTTTCAGCTGGGAAAGGTGGCACATTCCTGATGAGCCAAATTCCTGCTCCCATTTTTCCTGAGCGGTTGGAAATGGCCTTTTTTTGGGGGCGGTGAAAATAATTATGGCAAATTTCGTGTTGGACTAAAATATTTCCGTTTGGAAGGATCAGCTCCTTTAACATTTGGGGTAAATATCCCAAAAAGCCTCAAATTCTGCTCTTTTGCTGAGTCCTACCAGGAGGGTTTGTGGTTTTCTGGGAAGGGAATTGTGATGGGATGAGGTTGGTGGTTGTGAGTGCAGCTCACTGCTCAGTTATTCCCAAAATATTTGGGGAATATCAAACCTTGGAGGAGAAGACAATTGGATTAACTGCTCCCAGATGCATTATGTGCCTGGATCCATGAAAATAAAAACCATTAACGCCCAAACTTTGGGAAGTGGATCTGTTATTGCTGAAATTTTAAATGAATTAATGTTCAGTGATGAAGAACTTTTAAAAAAGGGGGGGAAAGCCATGAACAATCTTCATACTTTTCTAATTAACACGCAGGATCTGAAACAAATTGAATCCTTTAAAGCCAAAATTTCACGAAGGAGCAAGAGAAAAGAGTGTCCCACGAAGTAGTTAATTATTTCAATTTAAAATTTTTGACTTTGAGTGTTGGAAAATTTTCTGCACTTTTATGTGCTCAAACCATTTCTGCATTTTCACCTTAAATTTGGGCTGTTCTGGGAGGAAAGGGAAGGGGAAAGGTGTGAGAGCCCTGAAGGGAGTGGCTGTGGATGCAGCAGAACATCCTTTGAGGCCCTCAGGACACCTCCAGAGTGGTTTTGTAGAGCAAACAAACCCTCTGGGACCCTTGTCTGTTGCAGTAAGGCAGAAAAATGATAAAGGAAATGCTTAATAAAGTCAAGGAATCAGTGGCTGGACTTGTCAAATCCAGCATTTTGCAAGTTCCCATGTGGAAGCAATCCTGGTGTGAGCAGTTCATTAACACAACAATCCATTCCTGGGGAAAAACAACCAGCACCTGGATAAACTGTTGGTACACACTTAGAAAAATGAAAACTATAAATTGTTTGTACACCCTGAGAAATATGAAAACTCTCTCTCACAAACAACTTTTCAGCACCTACACACTGAGGTTTGAGTGACCAATAAATACAGAATAACAACTTGTTACTGACCAATGAAGGGATTGGCAAGAGAGCTCCTGACCCATGGGAGTCACACACAGGGCTGTAAAACTGGATAAAAACGTGAGTAAAGAATGGGAATTTTCTCCAATATGAGGAAAATGGGCTCCATGGGATTTATTCCTGTCGGGTTTTTGCGGCTGTTTGAAGGGCCTGAAAAGGCCCGAAGTGGCCTTGGGGCAGCCCGCGTATCGAAGGACGAGAAGAGGCTTCAGTTCTTCTTTCGGTTTTTATGTTTATTAATTGTTTATCTAAAAGATTTTCTTTCGGCCCGACAGAGCTCTGCTCAGCAGCCAGCCATGAGCACACTGTGCTGCTCTCCGGACAGTCACCTATCTTTATACCCATGGTTACGTGTACAATATTTATCATTTTTCCCCAATACCATTTATTCTTATTGCTCGGTGCACTTTTAGTAATGACCAATCCCAAAGTGCCACCATGGCCAAAGAAGATGGAGGAGAAGAAGAAGAAGAAGAAGGACAGGACACGCCCCAATTCCTCCATCTTACTTCTCTAAACCCCCCTGTACAGAAATCCTAAACCCTGTGTCTCACCCTCTAATTAACCAATCCCTTCACCATTCACCCCGGTGAAACCCTCCTGTCCTCATACAGGTGTCGTCTCCCGTGTAGGGTCAAAGTCCAGCCACCAGACACTTCTGGAACATTCCAGGACTCCCGAGCCCCCCAAGGGTGGTCTCAGTGGCTCGGCACCTCAGTCCTGAGGTGCTGAGATCCGACATATTCCTACACTCATCCATGGAATATTTGGAGTTTTCCAGGAGTTTGCCTCCCGTTCTGGGTGTTCCTGTATCAGTCACAGCCAGGATTGCTCCGGGCCAGGGGATGAGGCTGGAGCTGCAGGGAACACCCAGAAAATGTGTGGAAAATCACAGTGCCAGGGGTGTGTTCCTTGCTGGATTGAGATAAAGAGGAGCAGCAGCACTGACCAGACAGCCCTCGGGACATATTTGGGTTTTTTCCTTGAAATCTCCTTGCTTTACTGTCATTATTATTTTTTTTCACGAGGGACTAATGGCATTTAAAAATATTTTAAATGAGGGACTTAATGGCATTTAAAAATACTTTAAATGAGGGACTTAATGGCATTTAAAAATACTTTAAATTAAGAAATGCGAAAATCAGTGTAGGAGAGACAAGAGGTAAAATGAGTCGATAAAACTTTAAAATAAATTAATATTTATAATGATTTTGCTGATATTGTTGCATTACTGAATGCACTGGCTGGAGTAATTAGTACAAGCTGCAAGTAAAATAATAATGCTAAAAGATGGTTTTAATTTCTTTCATCTTTTACTAAAATTATTTTTCCAAGATATTCTCTGATTTCCCATTGAATCTTCCAGATTTATTTTACTTAAAATGAATGGTGTAATTGAAAAAAAATTAAATAACTAATTGCTGTTTTGTGGGACACTCTTTCCTCTTGCTCATTCACAAAATATTAGCTTGAAAAGCTTAAATTTGTTTAATATCCTGCATGTTAATTAGGAAATGATGAAGATTTTCCAGGCACAAGCATAAATTTTAAGAGTGGTGCTGAAATCCTACCCACAGATAATAGACCCCAGTTATATCACCAATAATTTTGTTGTTATAATGGATATAATGGATAATTGTGTTGATATAATGGATACTTTCAATCACTAATAAAACAAGAAATTTGGTTCTGGAGCTGAAATAGGAACAACATTTCCTTCTCCTTTATCAGTTTCATAGGAGTTTAATGAAATATTTGCATGGTGAGTTTTAGGAGCAACAATCCCATAAATCAGGAGGGGATTAGGAGAATAGAGGATGGATTTTAAGGCTAGACAGGAATTTATTCCCTCCCTGGCAAATGGGATTTGGGGTTTCCAGAGGTGCTCAGGAGTGTCAGTGCCCTGCTGAGGGTAAGGACAGGCAGGTGCCAACTACAGCGTGGTTTCCATGAGAAAAGGGGACTTTTTGGAGTTTTTTCATGGAAATATTTTAAGAATGACTCCAGAGGAAGCACCAGGATGGTCAGAGGGATGGAGCAGCTCTGCTGGGAGGAAAGGCTGGAGAATTGGGATTGTTCACCTGGAGAGGAGAAGCTTTGGGATGAGCTCAGAGTGGCCTGGAGGAGCTGCAGGAAAGATGGAGAGAGACTTTGGAGAGGGGATGGAGAGACAGCACACAGGGAATGGCTGCAAACGGACAGAGAGCAGGGTTGGATGGGATTTGGGATGGAATTCCTGGGTGGAAGAGGCTGGGATGGGATTCCCAGAGCAGCTGGGGCTGCCCCTGGATCCCTGGCAGTGCCCAAGGCCAGGCTGGACATTGGGGTTGGAGCACCTGGGACAGTGGGAGGTGTCCCTGCCATGGATGGGCTTTCAGATCCCTTCCATCCCAAACCATTCCATGATTCTCTGATAAGGAGAATTCCCACTTGCCAGGCTCCAGTTTCACCAGTGCTTCATGATATTCACTCCTAGTTTGGTTAAAGGGTTGTTTAAATGAATAAAACTTGAGGGCAACTGAACCAAACCTTCGAGTTAAACGGGGAGGCTTCGATGCAGTAAACATCCATGGAGCTCCAAAATTCCCCACTCCAATGGGGAGCTCCTAAATTCCCCACTCCAATGGGGAGCTCCAAAATTCCCCACTCCAATGGGGAGCTCCTAAATTCCCCACTCCAATGGGGAGCTCCTAAATTCCCCACTCCAATGGGGAGCTCCTAAATTCCCCACTCGAATTCCCCACTTCAATGCAGTAAACATCCATGGAGCTCCTAAATTCCCCACTCCAATGGGGAGCTCCTAAATTCCCCACTCCAATTCCCCACTCCAATGCAGTAAACATCCATGGAGCTCCAAAATTCCCCACTCCAATGGGGAGCTCCTAAATTCCCCACTCCAATGGGGAGCTCCTAAATTCCCCACTCGAATTCCCCACTTCAATGCAGTAAACATCCATGGAGCTCCTAAATTCCCCACTCCAATGGGGAGCTCCTAAATTCCCCAC
>NC_133827.1:39938096-40018096 GCF_047830755.1 Zonotrichia albicollis | reverse complement strand
AGGCTGGAGGTTTGTTTAAGGCATTAGGAGTGATGTTCCTGTTAATATTCCTCCTGCTGAGGTGGCACTGAGAGGCCACAGGCAGAGCCTGAGCTAATCCTGCCTGGCACTGGACACGGGCACCATTTCCACAAGGCTGGGTGATGGTGGAATGTTGCAGCAAGGTAGAAAAATTAGAAAGAAAAATTATAAAATCAGGCCTGCTCTGTCTGGCCTGTCATTTCTTCTAAGCCAAGTAGCCCTCTGCAATTCCCATGTGGAAATAATCCTGGTGTGAGCAGTTCATTAACACAACAATCCATTCCTGAGGACAAAACAACCAGCACCTGGATAAACTGTTTGTACACACTTAGAAATATGAAAATTCTCTCTCACAGAAAACTTTTCAGGGTTTGAGTGACCAATAAATACAGAATAGCAACTTGTTACTGACCAATGAAGGGATTGGCAAGGGAGGTCCTGACAAATGGGAGTCACACACAGGGCTGGAAAACTGGATAAAAAAAGAGTTATGTGAGTAGAAAATGGGCTTTTTATTTATTTTTATATTTTATTAATTTATTTCCATAGTGGAGTCGCTGGAAGTGTTCCAAGAGTGAGTGGACATGGCACTTTGTGATTGTATTGAGTCAAAGGTTGGAATTGATGCTTCTGGTACTTTCTAACTGTAATGGTCCCAGGAGTCTTTGGTTGTGTGGACCACAGGGACATCACCCCCAGCACAATTCTGGTTAAGGATGGAGTTTCAAAAGGAAAATTAAAGAGTCCCTGCTGCAAGCTTGGCTCAGTTTGTGCAGGGCATTATTTGTACAATTCCATTCCTTTCCTCCTGCAGTTCAGCCCATGCCCTGTCCCAGGAGTGTCTGTAATTCCTGCCCTCCCTGAGCCACTGCCACCTCTCACTCACTTCCAGAACTCACCTCTTGTCACTCCTGCTTTCTCTATTTTTTAGAAGATGAAGGTGAGCTTGGATGTTTTTGTGCTGTGTGAGATGGGTAATGGCTGCATTTGTCCTGTTGTGCTTCAAATGCATCACAGGAATTTAAAAATATTACCAATATTCACAGGCATGCACATTACTCCAAACACATCCTGATAAATTATTCATGTTTAATATATTTATTATGCCCTAGTACAGGCACACCAGTAAAGTGAATCATGTTTTTAGTAAAAGCAGTATTATTTTATGTTCTTCCTCCTTTGCCTTTGTCGCTAATTTTGAGAATGTCCTTGCACAGTTCAGCTGGGATTGGGATTTAACTGGGAACTGAGTCTTCATGTGCTTTGGAGATCATTTTATTCTATTAATGAGTGTTTCTGTTTGCTTCTTCAGTACAAAATGCTCATAATAAGAAATATCACATAGATTTGGTCCCTGAATTCCTGAATTTCACAGAATCAGGGAAGGGAAGGGAGCACAGGGATCATCCAGTCCAGCTGCTGGCCCTGCCCAGGACACCCCAACAATCCCACTCTGTCCCTGGAGCATTGTCCAAATGACATTTTCTGCCTAAAATCCATCATTTTGACCCACCTGCCTCCCCCAGTGCCTCTGTACCCCATGGATCTCATAAGCAATGCCCACCAATCCACATCCTCCTTCCCCAAGCTGAATTTTCTGCATTCCAAAATCCTCTCTGTTTCTAAATTTGTGACCAATGTTGCTGCTGCACTTTTCCACGTTGTTGTTTTTTTTTTGTTTTATCTGGAGTGCTTTAATTTGCTACCAGTGCAAATATGTCTCTAACCACAGCTGAACTCCAGCCGACAGCACCTTATGCTAATGTGGCAAATAATAAAACCACTTTGTTATCAAGCAAATAATTTGAAATACATAAAGAAGAATTCATTATAATCTTGTTGTAAAAGCAATGAGAGAGGGAAGGCAGCTTTTCACCGGGCCATAAAACATGGCAGGTGGAGCTCACCTCCCAGCACCATCACCCACGAGTAAACCACGCCATAAAATCAGCCTTGCCATCCTTAATTGCTTAATTAACACTGGATTTTGAAGCAGGATTTTAATATAAGCACTGCAGAGATTCACCTGAGATAAAATGTAGGTGAGTGAAGTAATTTTTAATTTGTTTACAGCAGACCTCGTGTCGGCCTTTCCTGCAGCTGTCATTGCAAGGAGCAGCTGTGGCTCCTGGTTCCAGCTATCCCAGGGCAGGACAAGGCAGAATATTCTGGATTTCTGAGCTGCCACCCTCCCAGGTATTTTCCTGGAAGAGTGATAGCATCATCATGGAGCAGCAGGGATATTTTTAGCGGAATATTTATTTATTACTCCATGGTGTCACCATAGAATGGCATCCAGGGATCCAGGAACAGACACCAGAAATGGGACCCAGATAAAAAATGTCTTCAAATGTGGAACTTAAATTAATTCAGTAATTAATTAAGTGATATGGGGTCTTTTCCTGAGAGGAGCGCTGTGTGGTGGGGCTGTGGTTGTATTTGTGGAACTGAGGTGGAATCTCACAATGTTTTTTGTTCCCTAAAATTCACTGAAAAGAATTGTGGCCAGGTGGGAATCGGTCTTTTCTCCCAGGTAACAAGAGGAAACAGCCTCAAGTTGCTCCAGAGGAGTTTTGGATTGGATATTAGGAAAAATTCCTTCACCAAAGGAATTTTGGAATCCTTCACTAAAGAATTTGAAACAGGGAGGGTTGGAGTCACCATTCCTGGAAGTGTTCACAAAATCTGTGGATGTGGTGTTTAGGAGCATGGGTTAGTGGGGAACCCGATGATTTGGAAATCTTTTCCAACTGGAATAATTTTGTGATCACGACTTGGAAAAACTGTGCAACAAGTTATACTTTAATTTTCCTTTTCTTGTGTTTGGGGTGGTTTTGGTTTGTTGTGGTGTGGTTTATTGTGGTTTTATGTGATGTAGTTTACTGTGGTTTGATGCGGTGTGGTTTATCGTGGTTTGATGCGGTGTGGTTTATTGTGGTTTGATGCGGTGTGGTTTATTGTGGTTTGATGCGGTGTGGTTTATTGTGGTTTGATGTGGTGTGGTTTATTGTGGTTTGATGTGGTGTGGTTTATTGTGGTTTGATGTGGTGTGGTTTATTGTGGTTTGATGCAGTGTGGTTTATTGTGGTTTGATGCGGTGTGGTTTATTGTGGTTTGATGTGGTTTCGTGTGGTTTATTGTAGCTTGATGTGATGTGGTTTATTGTGGTTTGATGCAGTGTGGTTTATTGTGGTTTGATGCAGTGTGGTTTATTGTGGTTTGATGTGGTTTCGTGTGGTTTATTGTAGCTTGATGTGATGTGGTTTATTGTGGTTTGATGCGGTGTGGTTTATTGTGGTTTGATGCGGTGTGGTTTATTGTGGTTTGATGTGGTTTCGTGTGGTTTATTGTAGCTTGATGTGATGTGGTTTATTGTGGTTTGATGCAGTGTGGTTTATTGTGGTTTGATGCAGTGTGGTTTATTGTGGTTTGATGTGGTTTCGTGTGGTTTATTGTGGTTTGATGCAGTGTGGTTTATTGTGGTTTATTATGGTATGGTTTATCGTGGTTTGATGTGGTTTATTGTGGTTTGATGTGGTGCGGTTTCGTTGTTGTTTTTTGGGTTCTTTGCTGGTTTTTTGGACTTCTTTTTGTTGTTTTGGGCACAGAGAACCCAGAGACTGTGAAAAGAAGGCTCAGACTGTCCCAAAGCTCTCCCACTTGACAATGTTCCTGCTCAGTGGTCCCAGTGCCTGGGTGACACAGCCATGCGTCACTGTCACTGCCTCGGTGCCAGCTCAGGGATAATCGATGGATTTACAGGTGACACTCTCCCAGACGGGAACATTCCTCTGACTGATGGGTTACTGCTCCTTTGCCACTCGAAATTAAGCAAATAAATGAGCTCCAGGTTCTGCGTGGAGGGAAATGCAGCTGGGAAGGGAGGCACATTCCCAAACAGAGCTGTGGGGGCTTTGCAAAAATTCAAACTCACCAATTTAAAGTGCAGTTCAGACCATCATTTTCCAATTATCCTCTTTGCTCCAGTTCTGCAATTCCTACCTTCTTGAGCCATTGATGAAATAACACTTTACTGATTGTTAAAGGATGATTGCAGAAAACAAAACATTTTATTTATTTATTTACTTTTTTTTTATAATAGTGAAGTTATTACAGGCTCGTAATGATGAAATTAACCAAATTTGATCTATTATTTTAGAAATTCCAGGAGATTTTTTTGATTCCATGTTTAAGCCATGAAATAATTGTTCCATACTGGTGCTCCCCTCCTGCTCTGGGGACTAATTCAATGGGAATTACTGGGCTGGTGGCTGCAACAAGGCCACCTGACCAGAGGTGACACCTCTGCCTGTGCCCAGGGACAGTCCAGAGACTGGATCTGTTGGGTATGTGGCAAAATTAAATCCACTTTTATTTTTCTCAGTTTCTAGGGCAGCTCTGCTTAAAAATAATGGATTTATAGGAGGTAACACCATGGTAGCCCTTTATTTATTTACTTATTTATTTATTGAGCTTTATTATGAAACGCAGAAGGTGTAGGATCAGGAATTTGGCAATCCATGGAGCACAGGCATGGGAGCATCAGGAATTCTCTGAAATCCCATTGCAGAACTGGAAATTCCAAAACCAGGAATTCTCTGAAATCCCATTGCAGAACTGGAAATTCCAAAAGAACAACCAGGAGCCCAAGAGGGGCATTGGTTCCAGGACAAGCTCCCCTCACTTTCTCCCTGTCAGCCTCAAAGGCTTCCTGCGGACACGTCCTTGAGCCCAAAATAAAAATAATCTGGGAATAAAATGTTCTTTTGCAACTTCCCTGTGCTCCCCAAAAGTGAAAAAAAGGAGGGAAAAACAAGGACATGAATTCTTTCCTTTTCCTTTGACTGTGTGAAACCCACCTGACACCAAAATTCCTTTTCTTGCAGTTAAAAATGCATCTTTTTCTATGCTGCTCTTGGAAGCACATTCCAAAGGAAAATGTTTGGATGGAAGACTTGACAAATAATTATTTGTTTTCCTGCAAGACACCCTGTGCAATTTAAGCAAATAGAAATAGCACTCCTAAAATAGGAACTATTGTTTCTATTTGTGCTGCTTCATCAACTGAACCACTTCATGATCCTGTTTCTTTATCAAGGAGACATTTAAATGGAGGAAATGATTTTTAATACTAGGGCAGAAATTAATTTCATGCATCTGCTGGTAAATGCCTACTATCAAGAACGGAGTAAACAAACATTTGCACATCTGCTCCTGCTCTGTGACAACAGGATTCAAATTAGAAAGGAAGTTGGGGTTTGCTTTTGAACTTTCTAAAGGCTGTGTTTGCCATTTCAAACGTTGTGAAGTGCAGTGGAAGAACAGAATGTGATTTTGTAGCCAGGATGAGGTAGGAAAATGTCCTTGGTGGTGATATTGTGAATTCTTAGTATCAGCTAAATTTTTAATTTGGTGTCTTTTAGTTTGGTGTTTGAGCAAGTCCCAGTCTTGCACTTGGGGTTATTGGGAGAAGTGTCTTCAAAGATGTTCCTCACTTTTTTTTCTTCTTTTTTGGATTTGGGTGGTGAAATCTGAGGCAGAAAATCAAGCTGTTCTTATTATTGGAAATGTCCTGGTTTTGGACAAAGTAGAGCCATAAGCCTGGCAAGTTCCTGGGGTGGGGAGGCAGAGGAGCTTCTGCTGCTGGCGGTGAGCAAAAAGCAGCAGGTTCTGAAGCTTTTGGGGAGTTTTTCTGAAGCTTTTAGGAAGTTTCTAGGTCTTTCCATGGCTGTTTTTGTGTGGTACAAAGGTATTGGGTGAGTAGGAACTGCTGTTGGTGCAGGCTGAAATAAAAATCTCATTAGGTCACACGGACCAAATGGATTTGGTCATAGAATATTGGAATTTTTGGGGTTTGAAGGGAGATTAAATCCTATCTTATTCCACCCTGGATGGGCAGGGACACCTCCCGCTGTCCCAGGCTGTTCCAACCCCAATGTCCAACCTGGCCTTGGGCACTTCAGGGATCCAGGGAATCCCATCCCAGCCCTCTCCATTCTCCCAGTGAACAATTCCTTCCCAATAACTGATCCCAGCCTACCCCAGTGAGATTGAACCATTTTTCCCTTTCCTTTGCCCACCTCTTGAGAAAGCTCTTGGCCAAAAGGACTCATTTTGGGAAGATTTGGCTTTGTCCTGCCTGGCTCTGTTTGCTTTCTCAAGTGTCAGATGCCACACAAGGGTTCTCAGACTATGGGGAAATGGTCTCTGAAGAGCATTTTGCCTCAATACCTCTGCAGTGTGTACTGAAGGGAAATTGAATTTCCTTTGGCTGTAGCTTTACTCGTGGAATGTGTTTTGGATGTGGTGACATTCCAGGAATAGCCAGAGAGGCACCAGAAAAGATGGGAATGTCTCCACGGGGAGGCTCGTGCCAGACAGCTGATTACACACTATAAATAGAGATTTAAATTTGCTTTAAGCAGTCTGTGGAAGGCATCATTTAAATCAGTCACAGACACATGCAGTACAGGCATAATAACAGATTTCAGCTCTGACAGTGACTGGAGTTAATTCTCAGGTTGGATTTTTTTGACATCTGGCTCCTCGCAACGCATCCCAAAAAAATTCCTAACAAAGCAAGGACTCTGATCTTGTTCAACAAATGGAGCTGGAGAGCAAATAAACCTTTGTGGCAGGAGCTGTACATCATTAGCTGTGAGCTCCTGGCCACTGGTTAATGGCATTGCTCAAAGAAAAACAGGAAAAATCCCTCCCCAAATCCAAGCCAGTTCAAAGGTAACACTGTTCTCATACCCTCAAAACCACCGAGAATAGAGAACAGATTAGAAGATTGATTATTTTGAAAATGCAATTGATGCTTTTAAGATGCACTCAGGAATTCTGGTTTTCTTGTTTTCCCGCGTCCTTATAATAAAAAACATCACAGAAGGTAAATAATGGATCAGAGGTGTCATTCCCAGAAATTCTCCTCACACAATGAGCAGGAAAACAGAACAAAATAATTTTTTTTGCCCGTTAGCTGCAGTAGGAGCAATTCTACTTCCCTTGAAGTCAATGAGACCTTTCCCATTATCCAGAGCCCAGATCTCACCCTGAGAATTGCTGAGGTAGAGCCTGATGGAAAACCTGTTGGAGCTGATGGAATTTCTCCTGATTTTAGCGGATTTTGCCTCAGGCCCAGGATGGACAGGATGTTAATATTACACCAGTGGTGACTCAAAGTGCTGAGCCCTCCTTTCCTTGCCTCTAAACAATAAAATACAGTTTGTTAGCAACAAGGAGACAGATTTTTTTCTGGGCTCTTGTGAACCCTCTGACTCTGCCTTCAGAGGATGCTCTGTATTGTTTTAATTTAACCCCAAAAACTCATTGATAATTGAAGATTGCACACAAAAAACCATGCATTTCAGCCATCCCAATTAGGCACAAGAAAAACAGAAAAAAAAAAAATTCCAAATTAAAAGCAACAAATCTTAATAGAAAAAAAAAAAATTGGGCTTGTTTATTACAGGTGACAGACTGATCCACACTGCTGGAAAATAATAATATTCTTTCCCTACAAGCAAATGCAGCCATGTGCTAGACAGAGCAGAATGTGATGTGTTAATTAAGTTGCAGCCCCTCTTTTAAACTGGCTGTAACTGAATTAATTGAATTGATATTATTATTATTATTATTATTATTATTATTATTATTATTATTATTATTATTATCATCATCATCATCATTATCATTATTATTATTATTATTATTCTGAATTAAATACATATAATATTATTATAAAATACATTATTATTAAATACATATTATTATTAAATACATATAATATTATTATATTATTTAAATAATATTATATAATATTGTGTTATATTATATATATTATATGTATTATATATATTATATATTATATGTATTATATATATATTATATATTATATATATTATAATATATAATATATATTGTATATAATTTATATATAACTAATATATATTCTTATATAATGATATAATATTCTATCATATTATTATTTTAATAACAATAATTGCTTAATTAATCAAAATTAATTGGATTAAATATTATTATTTTAATAATAATTTATTAATTACTTAAAATTAATTCAATCAAAATATTGAATTACTGAAAATATTAAAATACTGAATTAATTGAATATAAATATTATTACTATTTTAATAACAATTGCTCAATTAATCAAAAATAATTGCATTCAAATATTGAATTACTGAAAATATTAAAATTCTGAATTAATTGAATTAAAGATCTCATTATTATTATTATTATTACTATAAATAATATGAAAAATATTATTGAACAAAACAAAATAGCATCTTGGGTTTTTTCCTGGTTGGGAATTTGGATGCTTTGGGAGCTGGATGTCATTCCAGCCCCCAAGAAAGGATCTTTGTCGCCCTGCAGGGATGAGCAGGTGATTTCTCACTCCCTCCCTGCTCTGATGCACTGAGGTGAAAACCTGTAGAAAACCGGGATCTGCTGTGAAATTCTGGTGTCTTACACAAAAATTGACCTTTCCACAGGGCTGAATCAGGAGAAGTCAGGGAGAACAAGGCACAGAAGATCGTTTGTCACCCTCCAAACCTGGAGCAGCCTGGGCTCTCTCCATCCCTGCACCTGGGAAGGTGACAGAAGTGACAGAAGGAAGGTGACAGAAGTGATGAAAGGTTGGGATTAAAGAGGGCGTGGGAGGGATGGGATGCTTTGCTTTGAGAGGAGAAACCTGAGCACTGTGACTGAGTTACAAACCCGTGAATTTTCAACAGATTGCACTTTATTATTATTATTATTATTATTATTATTATTATTATTATTACTATTACTATTACTATTACTATTACTATTACTATTACTATTACTATTAATATTACTATTACTATTATTACTATTATTGCTATTACTATTATTACTATTATTGCTATTATTGCTATTATTACTATTATTATTATTTCTCTGTGTCTAGACTTTAAACACGTCACGTTTCTGTATTTTCCCATTTTGCACGTTACCTTTATAAGCTGTACACGTAATTTTTCTCTTCAAAGCAAACCTGCATGCCCAGAGGCTGGGGTTGGGAGTAGTTCAATTAAATTCTCTTTTCCTGGTGAAATAAGGGCAGTGCAGAAGAATGCTTAAAAAAAGGAGCTGTAAACCCATCAGGACATGATCTGCCCTCCTAGGTTTGACCTCACAGCAGGGCAGCTAAATCCATCCAGCAACTAAATGATTTTACTCCATAAAAGTCTTTGGAAATAGATTTTATCTTTTTTCTTTTTTACTTTTTCCTCGGGAACGTAGCAGAGGGATTGATTTTTGGAAAGCAAATAAGCGCCATAGTGTAAATTATGTTAATTACTGAGTAAAATGCCAATATTAGAGGCATTTAGGCCAACTTATGTGGAGATGCTCTGCTAAAACTCCTGCCCTCTTGTAGTTAAATATACATTGAACACAGATTTAAGGAGTAATTTAATGAGAAGGTTTTTTTCCCAGAAAATGGGATTGGATTTTAGAAGAAATTATTGCATAAGGAGGGTTAGATCAGTTATTTGACCCAATTAACCCACCCAGTGTTATTCTAGATATTTTCTTCCAAGTTTTCTCCAGACTAGGAATATTCATGGAGAATTTCTGAGAGGGAAATAATTTCTAGTTCTCTAGACTAGGAATATTCATGGAGAATTTCTGAGAGGGAAATAATTTCTAGTTGTCCAGACTAAGAATATTCATGGAGAATTTCTGGAAGGGAAATAATTTCTAGTTTTCTAGACTAGGAATATTCATGGAGAATTTCTGGGAGGAAAATAATTTCTGGGAGGGAAATAATTTCTAGTTTTCTAGACAAGGAATATTCATGGAGAATTTCTGGAAGGAAAAGACTTTCTAGTTCTTCAGACTAGGAATATTCATAGAGAATTTCTGGAAAGGAAATAATTTCTAGTTTTCCAGACTAGGAATATTCATGGAGAATTTCTGGAAGGGAAATAATTTCTAGTTCTCCAGACTAGGAATATTCATGGAGAATTTCTGGAAGGGAAATAATTTCTAGTTCTCCAGACTAGGAATATTCATGGAGAATTTCTGGAAGGGAAATAATTTCTAGTTGTCCAGACTAGGAATATTTATGGAGAATTTCTGAGAGGGAAATAATTTCTAGTTTTCTAGACTAGGAATATTCATGGAGAATTTCTGGGAGGGAAATAATTTCTGGAAGGAAAATAATTTCTAGTTTTCTAGACTAGGAATATTCATGGAGAATTTATGGGAGGAAACTAATTTCTGGAAGGAAAAGATTTTCTAGTTCTTCAGACTAGGAATATTCATGGAGAATTTCTGGAAGGAAATAATTTCTAGTTTTCTAGACTAGGAATATTCATGGAGAATTTCTGGGAGGAAAAGAATTTCTAGTTTTCTAGACTAGGAATATTCATGGAGAATTTCTGGGAGGGAAATAATTTCTGGTTTTCTAGACTAGGAATATTCATGGAGAATTCATGGGAGGAAAATAATTTCTGGAAGGAAAAGACTTTCTAGTTCTCCAGACTAGGAATATTCATAGAGAATTTCTGGAAGGGAAATAATTTCTAGTTCTCCAGACTAGGAATATTCATGGAGAATTTCTGAGAGGGAAAGAATTTCTAGTTTTCTAGACTAGGAATATTCATGGAGAATTTCTGGAAGGGAAATAATTTCTGGAAGGAAAATAATTTCTAGTTCTTCAGACTAGGAATATTCATGGAGAATTTCTGGGAGGGAAATAATTTCTAGTTCTCCAGACTAAGAATATTCATGGGGAATTTCTGGGAGGGAAATAATTTCTAGTTTTCTAGACTAGGAATATTCATGGAGAATTTTTGGGAGGGAAATAATTTCTAGTTCTCCAGACTAGGAATATTCATGGAGAATTTCTGGGAGGAAAAGAATTTCTGGAAGGGAAATAATTTCTAGTTCTTCAGACTAGGAATATTCATGGAGAATTTCTGGGAGGAAAAGAATTTCTAGTTCTCCAGACTAAGAATATTCATGGAGAATTTCTGGAAGGGAAATAATTTCTAGTTCTCCAGACTAAGAATATTCATGGAGAATTTCTGAGAGGGAAATAATTTCTAGTTTTCTAGACTAGGAATATTCATGGAGAATTTCTGCACTGGGTTTTGGTCAGTGTTTCTTCCTGGAAACGGAGAAGGGAAAAGTGGGAAAATGGCAGAATGGACAAAAAAAATAAAGCACCGAATGAACCCAGCCTGATTTGCAAACAGAAAGGGAAACTTGGCCAAATAATTCAGTGCACGAGCTGGAGCAGCTCTGAAGGGTTATAACTTGTGTAACTGGGATTTATGGAACTTGTAATTCAAGCTGACACCGACTTTGCCGCCACCAGGAGGGTCATTCTGAGCTGCTCTTGAGCAATCTCAGCGCTGAGCAAACCATGCCTCATGCCATGGATTTCATGTTTACAGCTGACAGCCTGCTGAAAAAATAGCTTTAATTTTGGGGGAATCATTAAAAAAAAAAAAAAAAGAGAGAATTATTTGTTAGTTTTCAATGTCAAAGTCATTTTTTGTGTCTCTGGGTGCTTTTGAGGGCGGTGTCTGAGTTTTGGAGTTTTGTTCCAAATTCCTGTTTGTGTTTTGGATCTTGTTTGAGAAGCCAGAGCCAAAGCCCAAGTGCTGCTGTTTAGTGCTGTCCTGCACCACTGGTTTTTGTCATTTGAGGATTGCAGAGGATTTTCTCCTGGTGTTTGGCATCTGCACAAGGGCTGCCCAAATCAGGGCTGCGAGTGTGTGTAGCAAAATTAACAGAACCCAGTCCAAGCTAAAATATGAGAGAAAAAAAATCCAATATTGATGGAGAGAACTCCTAATTTTCCCGGAAAGTTTATCTGATGTATTGCCATGCTGCTTAAATCCTCATGCCCAGAGCCCAGGCAAAGTGGGAGCAGGGATGGGAATGGTTTTACTGGAGAAACTTTCCCCCAGTCTCCACCACTCTTCCTCAGCTCCTCATGTCTGCTTGGTTGGATGGAATTTTACACAAATCTGGATTACATCAAGCACAAAGCTGGTTCTTTGTCACCCAGGGCTTTTTTGGACTCACCCTTCTCAGTAGAAGTCAAATAAATCCCAAATATTTTGAATTTCAGTGCTGACACTCACAGAGGTGGTTTGTGAGCTGTCCTGCCAAGCTTTACAGGTGACAGCAGAAGTGTCCAGCTCATTTCTGGAGATTTGTGTGCCTGGATATTTGGGTTAATATTTTGCATATATTTAAATGGCAGCCTGGATGATGTACTTCAGGAGAGTTGGGAGTGTAGTTTATTAGAAATATTTGGTGATAAATTATTTATTGAGGCAACGAAGTCAATTCAGAGCTCCTTGTCTGTAAAGCATCCAAATATTGATTTTTAGAAATTATTGTACTAATGAGCTAGAGCTTAATTTATCAGAATAACGTGAGGAACTGTGCAGCTAATAATGCTGTTTATTAGCCTGATATAATCAAATTAATGTTCGTGTAACAGCAACATCATAAAGGTAAGAATTATGAGTGTGCATTGAGGAAAATTGGCAGGAAAAAATATTTATATCCAGGAAAAAAATATCATGGAAATTCTGCTGCAGAGAGAGGGATGATCTCTTAAAAATATCACTATATTTATATCTATATCTATATTTATAGTTATAGCTATATTGAAATTTATATTTATATTTATATCTAGACTGATACTGATACTTATAATAAGTAATATTATATACAGGAGTAGAGGTGACGTCTAACATATTTTATTTTTAATATTATTAATATTATAAAATATAAAATATTTTATAATATTAATGTATAAAAGTATATATTATTGTGGTATTATATAATATTATAAAATATAAAATTTTAATATTATTCTAATATTTTGCATTCTGGCTCTGGGATTCCAGCTCCAAAATGAGATTACAAGTCCCAGCTCTCAGATTCCTGTTGCAGCCACAAGATCAACAGGGTTTAAGGCTCTGAGTGAATTTTATGGAGCTCAGGGGTTTAATGGGGAATTTCCCTGGGAAAAGAGATGGGAAAGGTGGGATAGAGATGGGATGGAGTCCTGCCAGGTGAGGCTGCAGCAGCTCCTGAGCCCGCTCAAGCTGCTTTAATTTCACCCTCCTTTAGATTAGCTGGGATAAAACTTCATTTAGGATAATGGGGAGATCATCTTAATAATGATTAACCCTAAATCTCCCCCTTTGGATCATTGGTGCAGGATTTCTGTTCATGGTTTATTTTCTCTTGAAAAGCTCCGGGAATGAATACACTGCTGAGTGAGAGAGAATTAGGCAGGCTGAGAGCATCAGGAATAAACTGCTGCTGTCCCAGAGGTTCCACAAATGGGAATCCCAGAATCATGGAATGGTTTGGAGGATTTAAGGATCACCTTGTTGGGACACCTTCCACCATCCCAGGCTGCTCCAATTCCCAGTGTCCAGCCTGGCCTTGGGCACTGCCAGGGATCCAGGGGCAGCCACAGCTGCTCTGGGAATCTGTGCCAGCCTTCCCCACCCTCACAGGGAGGAATTCCTTCCCAAATTCCTTCCCAAATTCCTTCCCAGATTCCCAGCCATCCCTGCCCTCTGGCAGTTTGAAGCCAATCCCTCTTGTCCTGGCACTGCAAGTTCTTGTAAATGGTCATTCTGTGTTTTAGAGGCAGGGATGAGTATCTCCCTTTGTGTCCAGAAAAAGGGAAAAGCACTTCATGGAAAACTATTCCTCAACAGGAAAAGAAAAGCATTAAAAATGTTTCCTTTCTACCCTTTTTTTTTTTAATGACAGCCTTTTATATTCTGGGTTATTGCCATTACAATGTGCTGAGCCAGTGGACACGACATTCAAACCACAGAAAAATGCAGAATGTGTGGAATAACACCACGCTTTCCATGAGTTATTTCACCTCAAAATTCGTGAATATCTGCATCTCCCTGATCCTGGCTGGACTGTGCTTATTGGATTTGGGCTGGCTTAGATAGGAATCCAAAAACTTTGATCAATGTCAGAGCTGCTGTTGCATCTTTAGGACTGGAGATCAAGGGGATGGAGGAACCAGAGCTTTGGCAGGATGCAGGGGAGTGGGACAGGGAGTTAAATTAATATAAAATATGTTCACACCTTAACTGCTGTTCCAGCAATTGCTCTGAGCAGGGCACAAACACAAAAAGCAGCTCCCAATTATTTGTGGTGGCTGGGAATGCACATCATTACTGAAATGTGAGCCTTCACCTGTTCTACATTTGCTGAAGAATTTATCAGCACTGACACTTCCCATTTAGGTCAGTCCCAACAGCATCCCTTTGCCTTTCAGAAATCATTTAATAATCAATCTGGGAGCTCTGTTAAACACAAGCTGGGAGTTCATTGTCATCTGGCAAAATCCCAGCCTGCACATTTGGATTTGGCTGTGCTGGAGAAGAAAATTCATCCTTTTGTCCACCAGAGAAGCTCAAAACAGGACAAGCTGCCAATTTTCATATCCAGCCAGAAATGGAGGTAAAAATACCCAGTATCATGCATGAGATGGTTAAAAATCCACTTTTTTAATGTGAATTGGAAGTCTAGACTGTTCATCTGAAATACTGCAGCTACCACATCAATAAGAGATAAGAGCAATCTCAATCCTTGCCTCCAAATTAATCAATTGCACATTGATCCAATAACAGAGAAAATAATTTTGTAGTCTTTTCCATCTTTTCCTTATCACAAAGTGATCAGCATTGACACCAAATTCAAGTGTTTCCTTATCTTCTTTGCTGAGAATGTTCTTTTAAATGTTAAATACTCTCAGACTTTTAAAAATGGGCAGAATGGATAAATGAGAATTTTTTTTATTCTCTGGAGGGAGACCCGAGCTCCTGTGTGGAGGGAGGGCATGGCCATAGCACAGGGAACAGGAAAAGTGAGGGGATGAACAGATCTGGAATGGGAATTGAACTGGAAAGGGAGAAAGGAAAGACCTAAAGGTTGTGCCAGGACCCTGCTGGTGGCTCCAGCAACGCAGAGATTCAAGTGTTGCTCACAGGATTTGGGCAGAGCCCGCTCCTGAAGGCTGCCAGGAGAAGTTGTTGGTGCTCAGATTTTACACCAGCAGTAAATACAGAGAACGTAAAGCTCAGCTCTGTGCCTTGTTAGTGCTGTGCTTTGCCTTTCTGCAGCCCCATGAGCTCCCTGTGCCTCCTCAAAAGTTTTAAAAATGTTTCCTCAGGAAACTTTCCCAAAGTGTTTTATTAAAATCGTGCTCCTCCTGACACATTGATGAAGTTCTTCTCTAGTGGAAGCTCCAATGATTTTAATTTCATCAGGAAAACACATGAAAATCAAGCAAGAGGAAAACCATCAAACCCTAATAAATCTTTTAAAACAAATTAAAGTGATGGCTGAGCTGACATATTCAATTTCCAATAAAAAAGGATTTTCAGCAAGCCACAGGCATTACTCAAAGACTTAAATCTGCAAAACCAGGGTTCTGCTTGTTTGTTTGCACTTTTGAGTGCATTAAACCAGCTGGGGGGCTGATCTGTGGAGCGCTGCCCACACTGTGGTTCCCAGTGTTGGAAGTTGCTTATAAATAACAGATAAAGACAGAAAAATGACTTTTCAATGAACTTTCTGTGCACAAATGCTGGGAAGTTTCATGTTTGGTTCATCTGCCAGTCAGATAAATAAGGATAAGGTGTAGGATTTGTGTAGTCACGGTTAAAGGATTTGTTCCTACATATTTCTACTGAGTAGTGTTGGATGTATCCTAAGTGACTTTGCTTTGTTGCCTGCTCAGTTGAACATATAAACATTAGGGGGGAAAAAGTCCCAATCCTAACTGGAAAAGTTCCTACCTCCAAGTGTACTCTTTAATGATAATGCACTACAGAAATTATATTAATCATTAAATTACAAAGGAGGGTGTTGGTGCAAGTGTTTCAGTGTAGAGACAGTGCTGGGGGAAGAAAATCCTTTTGGGGTTCTCTGGGAGCCTCTGATGCCTTGTGCAGGCTGCCCTGGAGCAGGGGCTGGGCAGAGTCCCAGGATAAAGCAGGGATTTATCCAAAGCATCTCCTCCATGGATCCACCTTGGGCAGCACCAGAGCCCAGCCAGGGCTGCACCCAAGATGACCCAAAATGGCCCCAAAATGCACGAGCGCTCCCGGGCTCTGTCCCTGGGATCAGTTCTGCTCCATTTGCACCTTGCAGTTCATTGTCCCATCCCAGCTTTAGCCCAGGCAGTCCCACCCTGCTTGTTTTTCTCTCTGCAGCCCACGGGGTTTGTGCTCCTGGGCTGGGATTTGGATCATTTGTCCTTGGTGCCCAGCTGGAGCAGGAATTGTTTTGTCTCCCTGCTCTGTGCACAGAGCTCACCATGCCCTGATATGGAGCTCAGACCCACAAACTAAAGCAGCACAGAACCTGAAAAATATAAAAGGTAAAACCTGAGGCATGACCTGAAGGTGATGGGATTCCCCTGAAGGGAAATGTATGGATGAAAATGATGATTTAGGGCCAGGATTCTTGGTTCATGTGTCTGCCCCTGCTTGGAGTCCAAGGAACTTCCTCATTTCCCCCTTCTCTGATTCTCAGGGCTCATTCCCGTTCCAAAGGTAAAACCCCACATGCCTCCTGCTTCCATGCTTTGCTTCCTTCATTTGTCTTGTCCTATATCACCTTTTTCATATGTGGAACAAAGGGCTGATGCCTAAGGACTGAGTAAACCCAGAAAACAATGCACTGCTTCCCCAACAGCATCCACAATTACTGCTTTACTCACTGCCTTAGCTTGATGTGCTCCTGATTAATTAGGCAGCATTTTTTCAAGCATGAAGCAGTTTTTAAAATACCCTTTCAGGTCTAACAAGTGCTGCACGCTGGATGCCACAGTTTTTACAGTTGAGTTTATTCAGCTTTTGATGATTTGTGCATCCTGTCCCACAGTCCACCTTTGGATCTCTACCTCATTGCCTTCAAAGCTTGGGCTGCTCTTTTTTATAATGAAATAATTAATATTGGCGACAGAAAAACACAAGGCGTGAATACAGCAGGAAGAGGGTTATGGCCCCTAATTAAAATGAGCACAGGAGTACAAAAGAAAATCCTCTTTTATAATTATCATCTATATTATACTTTTAATGAATGGAACATCAGGAGGTGGGATGTTGTTGATTTCTCCAGAGCTGCACTCCTCGAGGCACTTCAGCTTTTTCCAGGTAAACTTTATTCAGCTTCTGGTGTGTAGGACATAAATCTTTATCGGGGATGGTGTGTCAGTAACAGCATCATAAAGCTGAGTGTTGAATATTCCTGGTAATTTGTGCTGCTCTGCAAAGGTCAGCCCTCAGCTGTGTGAGAGGGGGAGCCGCTCCCAGCACGGGCACCAATTTATTTGGGAATTTCTGCCTGCTTAAATGGCTGTCAGGCATGACAGCTGCATTTATAGCAAGAGTTAATGCTCCAGAATCTGTCAGGACTCTCTGACTCTCCCGACCTCATCTTTAATTCAGTGCCAGATTTCCATTTTGGTGGGCACAGGACGAATGTATCACACGGACAGATTGATTCTTGTTTTTTTGTATTAATGGTTTGTGCCCTGGTGGTGCTGATTTTGTTGTTGTTGATGTCCATCCTATTAACCAGCCCTGTAATTATTTATTCATTTAAAGCCCTCTAACACAGGGCAATATAAACTTCCTCAAGAATTACTCTGGAATTATAAGGTTTAGGAAATGTTCAATCCCTTTGTGTCCAAACTCCACCCCATAATCAAAAGGAAGAAAAAATCCCAATTAATATCAAGAAAAAACACCCCCAATTAATATCAGTTCCCTGAACCAGACTTTATTTTAACACACAACATTCCTGCTCTGAGATTTGTTGGCATTTAGGGTTTTTTTAAAAGTACCCCAGTTCCTTTATGAATATGCTGATTGTCTATTAGAAATCCTTCTTCCTGCAGGTTAAGAGAATTTGTTCTGTATCAGAAATTCCATATAGATTCTCATTTGTTAGTGGCACAGAGCTTTTCCTTTCTTTAGAAGGACACACTTTGTCAGCAAGGAAATATTTTCTGGCAATAATTTAATTAGGAGGGAAAAAGGCTCTTTCTTCTCTTTTTTACTCCAACAAAAAGGCTGCCCATGATTTTGTTTTGTGAACCGTGGCACAGCCAGGGACTCAGTTCCATTTTATCCCATCTCCAAAGGCACTGCTGCTTTGAGTTCCACCTCAGAGCTCCCTGTCCCACTCCCCCACTCATTATTTTGTTGTTGGAGTTAAATTGGAGTTTGATGGTTCAGTGTTTTAAAATCAGCAGCAAACCTCGAGCTGGAAGAGCATCCCTTCCCAAACTGAACTTGAAAGTGCTGAGAGCTGAGTTGTTTTTAATTATCTCCAATCCTGCTGAAAGCAGAGCTCACATTTCAGTGTCTGTGTTGTGGAAATTGTCTGGATTTTATTTACGTAGCTGCAGGTGAGCTGAGAATAAAAAGAACTTAAAAATAAGCTGAGCATTAACAGCTTGAAACAAGTTGAGTGCTAATTGTGTTACTAATGCCACCTCCATCTTCTTTTTGATCAGACAGAAAATTTTAAAAGCCCACACTTGTAGATCTGTTGTGAAGATTTTCAGAGCCACAGCAAAGTTCTAGACAGAGCAATGTCTTTGCATTAAAAAAAAATCATGGAGAGGCCACTTTATATACAAGTGATAAACTGCCAATTGATTTGGGTTCGGTCTAATTGCTACTTTAAGGCTTTTTAAAATTTAGCTGGGAGTTTATAGGAAAATTTCCTCTGGCTGTAAAGGGAGTTTTGATAGATCCTGAGGAAAAAACAAATGCGTGTGTGTATATATATATATATGTATATATATATGTATGTGTGTGTGTATATATATATATATATATGAGAGAGATGAGATGAGAGATCAAAGCACAAGTTGGAGCAGTGCTGGTGAAGCTGGCAGCTGGAATGGCTGCTGGAGGAGTTATTCTGATGGATTTTCATTGTGTGAGCTCTTGGCTGGGATTGTAGCAAACAAGGGAAAGGGAAATGCAAATGGCGGGAGGGCCGGAGCCACAGGGGCTGTCAGAGACCCAATGCCAGGGAATCCAACCTCCAAATGTGTCCCAGCTGGGTGGGATGGCTTTTGGGGCCACCTAAAACCAGAGGGCAGACAGAGTTAAAGGAATAAAAAGCAGTTCTGTTCATTGAAGCCCTTCAGGTACATCCAGGGCAGACCCAGCCCCTCAGGGCCTACACCCAAACTGCCCCACGGCTCACGGGTTTCACACTTTTATCACTTTGGGCTATTTGCACTTTGGGGGTTCATCCTCCAATTCCAGCTGCAGGCAATGAAGGCATTGAGCCCCAGTTTGCTGCCCCAACTCCCTTTTGTTTCCATCTCTGGGCCCTGGGGCAGTGAGGTGTCCTTGATTGCCAGGCCTGGAGAGGAATTGTTGTGTCTGCCCCAAATGGGACAGCAGCAGCTGGCACTGGGTGTGGAGCTCAGAGTTACACACTAAAGAACTGCAGGGTTACAAGTATATGGAAATATAAAAGCTCAAATCCTAAGGCATCTGGTGCCATGAAATTGGGCAGCTTGGCTTTAATCCAAGGTCTCAGCTTGGCTCTGCCCAAAAGAATGTGACAAATCTGCAAGAGGGGACAGAGAAACCTTTGGCAATAGAAAAAACAACCCGAACCAAAGGGGGGTCACCTCCTGCTCACCAGAGTAATTTTGCCATGAATTATGGTTTTGTCATGCCAAAGTGATGTGTTTTCACTGCTGTGATGATTCTGGAATCATTATTTATTGGTATTTTTAACCTTTCGCTGTGGCACGCCAGTAAAGCTTGCAGGAGGTGGGGACATTTTTGGAAGTGCCACTGTCACATCGTAACTTGGTGACAATATATCTCCTACAGATGTGGCTGTGTTATTTTATTTATGGGTAATGCAAATAAATACATTATGGGCTAAAAATAAATCAAGCAGGCTAGTCCAAAGAGGTGTACATCCAAAAAAGAAAAACTATGGATTATTTAACATCAATCTTCTCTAAAAAAAATTAGGAAGTTATTAATTATCAAAACCTGTATTTATGCTGCTGTAAAATTTATCTATTGCCATTCACAAGTTGTTGCACTTGTTCCTAAGACTTCTGAAGTAAGTTTAAATCTTAGCATTTAAAATCTCTTCCCAATGCTAATAGTGTTCTATGCATTTGCAAATTTTGCATTATGGCACCATAAAATCCATGAAGTGCTTGGAGCATTTAAACTGCACAAAAAAGCGACAGCAACTCATTACTTTGCCTCGAGTGTGATGGCTTTTCATGTCTCCAAAATGAAGAGCAGGAGAGGGAATTCCAGGTATTTATTCTTAGTCTCAATTGGGCCCTTTTCATCTGTACAATGGGTTACTTAATGGTATTTGAACTTTTATTCGGGGGAAGAATTCAGTGTTCTGCCTTGGTAAGGACTTTTTTCTTTGCCCACATGCTCTGGTGTGACACAGGCAAAAATAATAATATCAAACCATTGCCTTTTGAAGGAGTCATTATCTTTTTATTAATCATCTGATGGGAGGAATGCATTCATCTCACAGCAGCAATTTCTCACGCTCTGCTCCTGGTGAATGGAGCTTTTGTGAGGCAGCAATTTTACCTTGACCTGTAACTCAGCTCTGAACCTCTCTCTCTGTAAGGAATTGTTCCCATTCCTTCTCTTCAGCATTCTGCATTTCACCGAGTGCCAGGAGCTTCAGAATTCAAAGAACTACATTTCCTTTCCTGTGTTCAAACCTAATTCCATCCATAAAGGTATGAAAAAAAATCAGGATTTATTTTCCATTCCTCAACTTTTATGCATCTGGATGTGCAGCATTAGCAGAAGGTGGGAAGTGGTTTTGGGGCAGGTGCTGAGAAGTTTTGCACCTTCCTGAGAGGTGCTGGGGGATGGTTGGAGATGTTTCCCAGAGCAGCTGTGGCTGCCCCTGGATGTGCCCAAGGCCAGGTTGGAAGGGTCTGGAGCACCTGGGACAGTGGAAGGTGTCCCTGCCATGGCAGCTGGATGAGTTTTAAGGTCCCTCCCAATCCTCACCATTCCATGATTTTAAGAGTGGCTGTGAAGATTTAAATTCCTCTTTGCCTGCCCCTGGGAACTCTGCATTGGAATGTGCAGCACTTTATAGCCCGTGATGTCGGATCTCAAGATCTCAGTCCTGAGGTGCTGAGCCACCGAGACCACCTTGGGGGTCTCGGGAGTCCTGGAATGTTCCAGAAGTGTCTGGTGGCTGGACTTTAACCCTACACAGGAGACGACAAGGATGAGGGCTTCACCAGGGTGAATGGTGAAGGGATTGGTTAATTAGAGGGTGAGACACAGGGTTTAGGATTTATGTACAGGGGGGTTTAGAGAAGTAAGATGGAGGAATTGGGGTGTGTCCTGTCCTCCTTCTTCTTCCTCTTCTCCTCCATCTTCTTTGGCCATGGTGGCACCTTTGGATTGGTTATTACTGAGAGTGCACCCAGTTATAAGAATAAATGGTATTGGGGAAAAATGATAAATATTGTACACGTAACAATGGGTATAAAGATACGTGGCTGCCCCGGAGGCCAGCACAGTGTGCTCATGGCTGACTGCTGAGCAGATCTCTGTTCGGCTGAAAGAACATCTTTTAGATAAACAATTAATAAACATAAAAACCGAAAGAAGAACTGAAGCCTCTTCTCGTCCTTCGATACGCGGGCTGCCCCAAGTGCCCAAGTGTTTGTGCACTCTTGCAATGGGAAAACAGCCAATGCTACAAGAATTCCATGATTAGGGGAGTCCACATCCCTGCTATTTACTCTTGAACTTCATGGACTTTTCACTTTTTGTTGCACGGTTGTTTAGGTATTAATTAATTTAGGTATTAAATTGTAGTGGATTTAATAACAAGCAGAATGGAAATGGTAAATTAAATTAATTGCTCTGCAGTAAAAGCCACACAAACACATCCCTTCCATCTAGGTTTGATACAACCCAATTAAAAACAGGATAGAGCTCATCCCTTTGTCTTAATAAGCATGTTAAATTAGCTATTTCCTCCTCAGAGAAAAACACGCTTAGAAACAAACTCCGGAATGTTTGGGAATGGGAAAAGAGTTGATTTCTTGTCCCCTGCCATTTGTAATCTGTGATTAAGTGGTGTGAAATGGGGCTAAGCCTTCCTGGCGCTGCCTTGGAGCGCTTCCTCCTCCCCTGTGCGCTCCAAATGTGTCTGGAACAAAAGCAGAGCAAGGCAGGACTAATCTCCATTTTCTCCACAGCCTTGGAAAATCTTTCCTAGTGATGTAAACTCCAAGCAAAGGCTGTCATATGTTTAATCCCACAAATCTGGAACTTAAGGAGGAGGGATATAAAAAAAAAAAAAAGTGTATGGAGCTCGTGTATTCCACGGGAAAAGGAACTGGGGGATGTGTTCCTGTCTCCACATATAAAGTCAATTTCTTGGGTCCTTTTTTTTATTTTGATTGCATTTTTGAAATTGGAAATCCCAGTGATCAGAGGCTGGGTTGCAAAATGTTTGTGTGGATACTCAGCTGTATTATCAAATATGGTTTTAGTGATGCTAAAATGAAGTTATTCAGCTGCTTTGGTGTGTTGTATTTACCCCTGCAACCACATCTGCAGAAAACTCACCTGCCCATCTCCTGTAGGAACACTGAGGGGTCATTCCCTGCCATTGATGCTGCAGGAATAAAAGCATCACTATGACTAAAACCTTAATTTGGAAATTCTCTAAGTCTGATTGCACTGATGTGATCATGACTTCAACCTGTTTGCCAGTTTGATTTGGAAATGGTCCAAACTGAACCTCTTTTCCTTTTAATCTCCTGTTTTGCAGCCCAAAAAAAGTTTATTTTATTTACTCTGAATTTTGCTTGCATCAGAATAAAGGGAGACACGGTGCTGTCATACCAGATAAACTTCTATTCCCTGTGGAATTGTGGATACCTGTGGTTCAGCATGCTGTAATAAATAAAGCTTTGCTGAAGCAAGGTTATAAAACAGATTATTATTTTCTTAAGAGTGATAGAGACACACAGGAGTCACCCAAGCAATAAAAAGAGGAAAATTCGGGATCCTAAGGCAGCTGGAAGCAGAGGTGTAAATGGAACAGGGAGTTCCCACTACAATGAAAGGTCATTTCTTTATAATATATAGTGAACTTTAAGGCTGTAAATTGCTGAGGAGACCTAATGGTGAGGCAGAAAACAAAAGAAATTGGAAGCAGAGTATTGTAAGAAACAGTAAAAAAAAATGAGGGTCACCAAATATTTGGGGAGACTGATGGACTGAGAGAAATAGGAGCTTAACTGTGGTGCAGAACTGAGGCAAGCCCAGATTTTAAACTTGTTTGGGAGGTAATTTGGCCATGAGAGGAGATCCTTGGGCAGGGAATGTTGGAGCCAGCCTTTTGGGTAGTACTGACCTCCTAGGGGTTCATAGAGAGTTGTTTTTGGTGACAAAACCCCCTCTGAACTTGTTCATTTCCTCGTGTTAATGTTGAGGTAGAACAAGACTTTCCTGAGGTGATGTTCTTCATAACAGAAGCTGCATTCCTTGGTTTCAGGCAGGTTCACATGGGAAGGATGAGGGTTCCTCCTCCTCCCTCCAACAGAAACAGCAAAATATCAGCTCAGTGCCCAGGGCAGGGAGAATTCTGTCTCCAGGGTCAGCTGCACTCCACAGCCTCACCTTGCAAAGCAGCAGCTTTGATTAAAAAAGGGCAAACCAGCAGGAGCCATTCCCATGGCCTGGAAAAATTTAATCTCCTTGGCTGTGATGCTAGAATTTGATCCAGAGGAGTTTGTTGTGGTGCAGCACTGAAATTCTGGAGGGTTGTGTTGATGCTTTCATTTGCAGAAGACATTGAAGTTCTAATGCAAAATTAAATTTTCCAGTGAGTGGCAGCAGTTTATTGATCTGCAGAAATGTGTTGCAGTTAATAATTTTTTTTTTTGTGAAAAGTATTTGGTTTATTATTAAACATTATTGAAGTTTGGTGATTCACTCATCTCTTTCCCAGTTTGTTGTGATCATGGCACACCACAAGGGCCTGGAGTGACTGGACAAGAGGAAATGGATTTAAATTGAAAGGGAGCACGTTCAGATGGGATATTTGGGAAGAAATTCCTCCATGTGAGGATGGTGAGGAGCTGGGACAGAATTCCCAGAGAAGCTGTGGCTGGATCCCTGGCAGTGTCCAAGGCCAGGTTGGAAAGGGCTTGGAGCAACCTGGGATGGTGGAAGGTGTCCCTGCCATGGCAGGGCGTGGAATTGGATGATTTTTAAGGTCCTTTCCAACCCAAACCATCCTGTGATCCTACTCTTCAAATCATGTAAGTTCATATATTTTATTCAAATCATGTAAGTTCATATCTTTTATTTACCTGAACCCCTTTTCAGGATCTTGACTTTTCCAATGCTCTCTTGTAGAACGCTTCAGGCACAACACCTCTGTTCCAATGTCACACACTGTATCTGACTCTTACTTTTCAGTGGAATGAAAGCATTTCAAATTGAAATTTGTAACCACCATAATCAGCCTGTGAAGGTAAATTCAGTAATTAGCAGTGTTTCAGGGAAGAATTTGGCTCCTCAACACGCAGTGGGTATTCACAACATTGTTCAATATGTGCATCGCTCTAAGATCATTTATTAGCTTTGAGCTATGTTTGAACTTCCAAAAAACAGGAACATTTGTGGTGCTGTAACTGAAAGAGAAGAACAGTGGTCGCTAATAGAGTGTGAAAATCCAACTTCTCATCTGTTTCAGCCCAATCAGAATTGTCCTGGAGCAGAGTTCTCCCCTTCACCTGCCTAAATGTCAGAACCTCCAAGGGATCCCAGCTCAGCCTCGGGAGATGGGAATGAGCCAAAGTGCACAAATATGAAACCAGAGCAAATAAATACAAATAAACACCCACAGTACTGCAGAGCTGGGACAGGAACCATGATCACATCCATAATGTCCAGATCCAGAGGCACTCCTCGAAGAGAAGAATTGGTTTTGTTGCTTAAAATGACATAAAAAAGGTAAATTGCCTTGCCTGGCCATCGTGCTTGTCTGATTTAAGAGCTGCTTAGCTCCCTGTCTGAAAGGCCAGCTCCAATTCTTGCCCCTGTGATTCACCCAGAGCACAGGGAGCTGGGAGAGATAAAAAGCTTGTAGAGCAGTTAACACTATTTTATGTTGGAATTGATGCACCAGGCGGCCGAGTAGCACAGATGCTTAATACACTCCATTTGTAAAGGAGATTTTAATCTTCACAAGTACATCTCTTTTCACTTCCAGTCCCCGGCTCTGCTCGGTGAGAAGGAGAAATATTCAGCCAGGCTGAGGACATTAAACCAGCTAAAAGAAGCCTCCAGGCCCTGAGGTGGCCACTAAAAGGTCTTTAAGTTTGCCTGTGAAAGCCCCTGATATTCAAGTGTATAAATTCCAGTTTATCCCAGTAAATCACCACAGGATGAGAGGAAAAAAGCTGGATAAGCTGCAAAGTGTCCTTGGAAATGGGATTGTTTGGGATGGTCAGGACTGAAATTCAGCTTCTGAGGGGAGTCAGGGCTTGCCCTGTGGCTGGGGAAGCTGGAGTGAACAGGTGAGGAATATTTTGCTTTTATCAGCATCCCTTGGGGTTTTTTTGTGTGTATAATTAGGGAGGAGCACAGTCTGTAAGCTCTAGGTTGAGATTTTAATTAATTTGGGGGTTTGTTTTTAAGTATTGGTAAATTCAGCTACAATCTGGTAAAGTTTTTTGGTTTTGGCTGTAACAAATGTATTTCTCTTTGGGACATGTTATTTTAATAATGCTCAATGTTTAACAATGTTAAATGTTCAATGTTTAACAATGTAGAACTGAATGTTCTCCAACACCATTCCCTCAGGGCTGCGTTCCCACTCTCTGGTAGTGTGGTGTCTGTATTTATTAATTATTTCAGGATGTTTCACACCCTTTTCAAATTTAGCATTTGGTTCAAGGTTGGAGGTTTAAATCTGGATTGTGCACCATGAAAAGCTGGGCAGTGGGATTTGTGACCTTTGCAAACTCCACACAAGGAACAGATCTGTAATAAAAAATATTTCTAAGGGTCGAGAGCCCAATGGAAGAGTGAGCACAATTAAATTATTGGAAGAAAAGGAACAAAGTCCAAGCCCAGCAATTCCATGGGGACTGCTTTGAATTTGGGAGCTGCAGTTACTCAAGGGTGTTGAATTCTGCAGTTCAAACTCCCAAAGGGAATTGGTACTTAGGAAAATGGCAGGAAAATTGGTGGGGCTGTTTGCCAGGGAAAGAGTTGCTGTGGTGTTGGTCAAAAATCCCAAAATCCAGTCAGGTCAATAGAGTGACTATCATCAGTCCAATGATGATGTCATCATCATCATCATCATCACTGACCAGCTCATCCAAAGTCCAGGGAGGTCAAGGGGCTCATTGTCAGTGACTTCACCAGGATTTCTATCAAGCCCATGGTGGAAATGTAGCTTTTATTGAACAAAATTTCTGGTACAAAATACAAATACATGTTCATCCTTTTGCAAATACACCGTATTTGGGTTGATCGAGAGCTGGTAAAAGCTGAATTTCTGTATTTTATCCCTGTCCCATTTGCAGTCCATGGCTGTGTCCCCCTCTGATTTAGGAAGAGGGACATAGTAATTTCCCATATAACATTTTCTTTGGTTTTGTCTGTCAGGGCCAGGAGTTGGACTCGATGATCCTTGAGAATCCCTTCCAACTCAGCTTTTTCTGGGATTCATTGTGGCTGAAATGATGAATCTACCTCAATCTCCCCATTTTCCCTCCTCCTCTCAGGCTAAATGACACCAGTTGTTTGGCTCTGTACGGGCTCTGGTGGGGGCATTGCTCAGATTGGGACTGATTTAATGAACATCACATCATTAAACCCAAAAACCCTCCTGAGGAAGGACTGCAAGCTACAGGTGGAACTCCTAGAAAAACAACTGGTGAGTGCTTAATTCCATTATAGTGGATAAGCTTGTCTAGGGTGGGTGTGTTCACAGTCAGAGCTCCCTTAATTATAATTTTTTGGCTGATTTCTGGCCTGGATCGCCCTTCTTCTTTATTCCTTTCTGCTCCAGCCACCTCAGATCTTTAATTGCTTAAGGAAGAAGGAAAAAAATGAAGATTATTGAGGTCTGAGCTGCACAAACTGCTCTTCCTTCTCCTGCTCCCCCAGTATTCCTGCTACTGGGATCTCCAGTCCTCAGAATATTCTTTGGATGAAATCTAAGGGTCCATTGTTGTGGGATCTCAGCACCCCAGGACTGAGGTGCCACCGAGACCACCCTTGGGGGGCTCGGGAGTCCTGGAATGTTCCAGAAGTGTCTGGTGGCTGGACTTTGATCCTACACAGGAGACGACACCTGTATGAGGACAGGAGGGTTTCACCGGGGTGAATGGTGAAGGGATTGGTTAATTAGAGAGTGAGACACAGGGTTTAGGATTTCTGTACAGGGGGGTTTAGAGAAGTAAGATGGAGGAATTGGGGCGTGTCCTGTCCTTCTTCTTCTTCTCCTCCATCTTCTTTGGTGATGGTGGCACTTTGAGATTGGTTGTTACTAAAAGTGCACTGGGCAATAAGGGTAAAAGGTATTGGGGAAAAATGATAAATATTGTACACGTAACAATGGGTATAAAGATAGGTGACTGTCCGGAGGGCGGCACAGTGTGCTCATGGCTGGCTGCTGAGCAGAGCTCTGTCGGGCCGAGAGAAAATCTTTTAGATAAACAATTAATAAACATAAAGACTGAAAGAAGAACTGAAGCCTCTTCTCGTCCTTTGATATGCGGGCTGCCCCAAGGCCATCTCGGGCCTTTCCAGGCCCTTCAAACAGCTAAAAACCGACACATTGTGTCAAATTCCCAGAGTTCTAACCAAAAGAGGGCAGGGTTAGATGGGATATTGGGAAGGAATTCCTGGCTGGGAGGGTGAGGAGGGGCTGGGATGGGATTCCAGAAGGGATCTGGACTGGCATGACCTGTCTGAGGCATTCCAAACTCTACTGCAGTGCCTGCCAAAGCAGGTTTGCTGTGCTGTTAAGGTGTTCCATGCACTGTGCAAGCTCTGGGGATGCAGCCTATTTAAACATCCACGGGTTAGGCACTGCTTTGCATTCCTGCTTCCTGGAGCGTGACAGGAAATCTCACCCGCTACCCACGTGCAAATAAACACAATCATCACTCCTATCATCGTGGATTTTCTGCTTTGCTTACCCAGCCCTCAGCTCTGAGGCATGCTCAGACCCCGATGGCTCCCGTAACACACGTGAGAAGTGGATTCATTTGTCATTTTGCTGTTTAAGCTGCTCTCACGGTGCTGCATCACTGTTTATTTTCTTTTTTTTTTTGAGGAACAAGTTGTTGTGGCTGCTGTTACACACATAACTCCAAAAAGCTTTGTGGTAATAATACAGATAAGCCAACAGTGCTTGCAGGAAAAAAACCCCAACGTTTATAATAGCTGGAGAACATTGCTATTTGTATTTCAAATTTCCCCTGTACACGGTGGCTGGGATTGATTTCACACCAGCCTTGGTGCTTGGGCTGTGCTATCTTTGCTCTTGCAGGGAGGAGAGGCATTTGAATGAGGCAGATCCTCATTCAAATTGTTGTTCTCCTGCAGTGCATTTGTCACATTTGCTCCTGTCTGAAATGAGAAGGAAGCAGAATGGGAAGGAAATTTCTTCATGTTTGAGCTCTGGGTGAAATCCCTGCAAGCAGCAGCGTCTCTTGGGGTGACGGTGGCTCCTGGCTTGGTGACAGGGTGGGGATGGCTCAGGGGACAGCTGGGGTGGGATTTGGGGCTTTTTTCCTTGGTTCCTGCCTACATGGACCTCTGGAATAGGAGGGAGCCGAGGGAAAGGGTTGCTGGGAGGTGGAACCATGGGATAGTGTAAATTGGAAAGGACTCATAAGATCATTGAGTCCAACCGTTCCCCAAGGCCACCACTAACCCAGGTCCCCAAGTGCCACACGCACACAGCTTTAAATCCCCCCAGGGATGAGGACTCCCCCACTGGAAGGACAGCCGTTCCAGTGAAGACATTTTTTGAAATAAAAACCCTTCCCTGGTGCAGCTTGAAGCCATTTCCTCTTGTCCTGCTGCTCGTTCCTTGGGAGAAAAGACCAACCCCAGCTGGCTCCAAGCTCCCTTCAGGGATTGCAGAGAGTGAGAATCCCCAGATTACTGAGGGTGGAAAAGCCCTCCAAGACCATTGGGTCCAACCTTTAGTCCATCCCCACCTTGTCACCATCCCAGAGCTCTGAGTGCCACATCCAGTCCTTTCTTGGACACCTCCAGGGATGGGCACTCCAAACCTCCCTGGGCAGCTCCACCCAATGTTTATTCCCCCTTTCCATGGAGAAATTCCTGCTGGCATCCAACTGAGCCTGCCCTGGCCCAGCCTGAGGCCGTTCCCTCTCCTCCTGTCCCTGTTCCCTGGGATAAGATCCCAAATCCCCCCCAGCTGTCCCCTCCTATCAGGAGCTGTGCAGAGCCACAAGGTCCCCCCCGATCCCCCTTTTCTCCAGGCTGAGCCCCTTCCCAGCTCTGATCTGATCCCCTGATCCCCCTTTTCTCCAGGCTGAGCCTCTTCCTAACTCCCTCAGCCTTTCCTGGCACCCCTTCCCAGCTCCAATCCCTTCCCTGCACATGCTCCAACCCCTTTATTCCTCCCCATATTTCCATGGAGAGCATCATATCCAAGGGATGATGGATTTAGCACTTGAACTGCCACAATAAATTCTATCAGGAGCTGTGCAGAGCCACAAGGGCCCCCCTGATCCCCCTTTTCTCCAGGCTGAGCCCCTTCCCAGCTCCCTCATCAGACAAAAGGTGTCGCAGACATTTCTTCATAGAAATCCTTTCTTTGGGATTTCTCCTTCTTCTGGGAAGCAAAGGGCCCCAGAAGAAGAATGTAAACAGTTGTTATCAGCTGTTGTGAAATGTAGCAGGTGTCCCTGTGATTGGCTCATCTTCCTTGTGTACCATTAAAGGCCAATCACAGGAGCAACTCAGGGACAGATTCCCTGGGCAAAGAACTTTGTTATTGATTCCTTCTATTCTATTCTTAGCTGAGCAGCTCTCTGCAACCTCTCTTTTTCTTCTTTTTAGTATAGTTATAATGTATTATATATCTTATATAAATAAATCAAGCCTTCTGATCAAGAAACAAGATTCTCATCCTTCTCTCACCACAGTGACCGTCTAAGGTCACTGTAATAAAAAGGAACATGAGAACCTCTTGAGGAACATGAGCCACATCCTGGGCCTGGTGTCCACTCTCAGCCTGGCTACACCTGGGACACCTCTGGAGCATCTCCTCACCTGGCAGGAGAGAGGGGACACCCCTGGGAGGAAAAGGGGATGAGCAGTGAGGGCTGGCTCTCTCTGGGCAGTGAGAATGCCCCAAAACTCCCAACAAAATCCAAATAATCCCCTTGCAGCTGCAGCTCTTGGTGCAATGGAAAAAGGAGCAAACGTGTCTGAGTCAGGAAAAGTCCATCATGACCCAGAGATGATTAAAAATACAGAATGAAAACTTACCTGGAGGGGCTTGTGAGTGCATGAAGGGTCTTTGTGACAAATGATTTTATAATGGCTGGGGAAGGAATTATTTATTAGTTCATCGAACATAAAGGAATAGTTAATGAGAGCATTCATTATAATCTTTGTTGTGGCACATAATTAGCAAGCTCTGCTTCTGTCTCAGTGCTGGGAGAGTAAAATGTGTGATTTATAATAATATCACAAGCCACGATATTTCCCCTCAAAATTAATGAATCTTAGCAGAGAGAAACAGGGAATGCATTTACCAAGATTTGAGTCGGCTCTAAAACAGCAAATTGTGAACCAGCAGCTGCTGCCTTGCAAATCTTGTGCTTTTTGTCAAAATTTGGGATGTTTCAGGCTGATGGAAGTCACTTTTCCAGCAGTGATCATCATTGCTGAAGAGTTTGGGTTCTTTATGACATACAAAACATTTCTGTTCAGCTTCCTTACCCAGATTCCACTTTTAGTCCATCCTTCATTTCTAGAGATGACGAGGACAGGGAAACTTCGATTTTGTGAGGCATTAGGTGTCCAACCCCAAAATTCTGGGACTTACAAAGAAACTTCTCACTGACCTTTAAATGTGGGCCTTCATCATCCTCATAAAATGCAACAATTCCTCTGTGGTTGTTTCAAACCCTTTGAGTGTTGACCACTAAAAATTCCCAAATCCTCACTCTCTAACATTAATTTAAGGCTATTAACTGCTAATAGAATTTCACCTCCAGCAGAGTCCACAGCACAGAATTCATGCTAAATAAACAATTTATGGGCTTCTAATTTTGTAAGTGCAATAATAGAACTGCCCAGGATCTTATCAGTATCATTGAATAATATTCACATTTGTCTTTCTTTATTTCTTTATCTCTTTATTCTTCTAAATTCTGCCAAGGTGGCTATTTTTACTTCTTATAACAGAGTCTGAAATACAGAATTCTGAATAGATATCCCATACATGGATAAATAATATGGGATTTGTTTGGTTTGGGTTTTGTGGGTTTTTTTGGATGCATTATAGTCCCTTTTGAAAACACAGCAAAACAAATGGCCTCAAGTTGGGCTGGGGAGGTTCCAGTTGGATTTTGGGAAAAGTCTCTTCCATGAAGGAATGGATAAGCACTGGGAGAGGCTGCCTGGAGCAGTGCTGGAATCACCATCCCTGGAAGTGTTCAGAAAATGCATTGTAGCTGATGGGATATGATTTAGTGGGAATGGGGATATTCAAAGTTTGGACTTGGTGATCTTGGAGTTCTCTTCCAGCCTTAATGGTAATTAAAAGCTTGAGAGCTTCCCTGGGCTTTGTCCTTTGATCAGGCTTTCCAAAGATTCTGGCTGGCTTCAAACGTCTCCAAGTATTTAGGAGCACAAATAGAGCATCAATAAATAATGTGGATTATTAGAAAGCCTGGCCCATCCTAATGTGCTTCCCAGCATTAGGAAAAATGCTGCAAGGTGATTAGGAATTCACAAAGAGGATCCACAATTAATGTCAGCTGCTAACAACTCACTCATGATTAGGTTTGAGATCCACTGCTCGTGGTGCTTAGCTGGCCTTTCATGTTTTATCTTTTTTTTTTTTTTAATCTGCAAATAATAATTGAGATAAATATTCTAAAATGTAAGTAGGGCAATATTTACTTTTGTGTTTCAAATGTAGGATTTGGGATAGTCAGCAATGTTCTCTGACAGTTCCTATCCCACTGCAAAGGCTTTTGGTGTTTTCTCTTCGAGCATCTTCATCTTCCCAGTGGGGTTTTCTTTGGATTCACTGTTGTTTGTACAAGGGTGTCCTCCTGGTCCAAGTGTGGGGCTCAGTTAAACCAAACCAGCTCAGAGACCTTTTGCTTGAAGAGAAATTTCTTTTTTGGGACATGGAAACAGCAAAATCTTTCCCTTCTCCAAAAATACCAATGAAATTTAGCTTTGGGGACTGAAGAAAGATTAGAAAAGCCCAAAATAAAGGAGAGATCCTGATGAGTGCATTGGGATCCTACTAAATTTTGTCCTAATAAATTCTGCATCCAGTCCCCCTAATGCTGGGGTATATTCATGGTATTAGGTCCTGTGTGCAGTAATTAATTTACTTTTAATTTGGAAATTATTGGGTTTTGATTATTGGTTATGTTTACTGTCAGTATTACAAGACCAAAAAAAGATTAATAACAAGGTGAATCATCTTATTCGCTGAGAATTAGGGGATTCAAACTGAAGTACTTAAATATTATATATTTGAATATACATATTCTAAAAAAAAAAAAAACAACTATGTTTTGGGGTTTTTTTTTAATGAAGGCCTTAGGTCCAGCTTGTACCTGAAGCAAAAATCCTCCCTGATTTCAGCACACTTGAAGGAGAACTCCAGTGGATTTAGGAAGATATTAACTCAGTGCTGAGATGGATGGGATTAAGAGGTCAAACTGGAAAGAAACAGAGCAGAGTGGAGGCTGAACCTGACACAGCAATCCGTTGTTCTCATAGATTTTTAAGCAAGAAAATGCCATTATAAACATCTTTCCTGACCTCCTGTGTATTGCCAGGCAGGAAATTTAATCCCTGATTCCTGCATTAGGGGAAACCTCTGCTCTGTTTCATAAAATGCTTGTCTTGTTTGTTTTGCTGGGTGATATTTTACCTTCTCAGGGTGGAGAAAATCAGCCATTAGAAAGCCAATTTCTGCTCCCTTTGCTGGGGATTTCTTTGGAGCATTTTGATATCTGTTGTCTAAATAAAAGCTTCACAGCACAAACCCCACTGAAAACAGTGCAGTCACCGCTCAATTCTTGGTTATTTTTCCCCTCTCTCTTCAGATTACAAAAATCTCTTTGTTTGTTCAAAAGCCTGAGCCCACCTAAGCCTGGTTTGGCCATAAATCCAAGATGAAAATCCTCACTCTAGTCCCAGGTGGGGCATTTAGTCCCACACAATCAAGGTGAGATGATATTTTTCTGTTGGAAACCCACCTCCAGCTCAGGAAACTGGAGAGGTGAGGTTGGAATTCTGGCCAAAAGGTAAATCAGAGAGTAAAAGAAGCTGGGAAAACTGCTGAGAAAGGTGTTTTGTAGGGACTGTTACATCTCCCACTCATTACAAACCCAGAATTGTTCTTCCTACATTGAGAAAATCTGGGTTTTTTATATCCTTCAGAGACTGGATTTGTCTGCCCTCACTTTATTATGACAAGAAGTGAAATCTCAGAGGAATTTAGGCACTTAGGCTGTTCTATTCAATCCCTGTAAATATATTTATATGTAAAGAACTCTGAATTTCCTACCAAAAATGAAATAGGAACTGTGCACTGTGTTCAGGTGTCTGAATAGAAGGTGTAGAAATACTAAATTTCACTAAATCAGAATGCATTGCCCTGCAAAAATCCCTGAAAAGGATAATTTAAGAGTTTGGGGATTTTGCAGGTTGTTTAGACGAGTTTCTCCACAATCTGATTTGTGCTGCCCAAATTAATGGAATCACCACATTCTGTGGTGCTTCTGCCATCACTGCTTTATCTTAATTATAACTAATTTGCAAAAGGTATTGGAGTGGAAAAATAAACAAAGCAATAAGAAAAATCTCGGCTACATGCAGTGCCAGAAAGATATTATTGTATTATTGATTTCATTATCAAACATTAACTAATTTGGGTTTTTAAATCAGCTTTTCAGCCAAAACATTGCTCTGAGACTATTGAGAAATCCTAATATTTTGTTTTCAATTTTTTATTAGATTTTTCCTCTGGAAGGAATTTTTGCATTATGAAGGTGGATAAAAATAATCTGAAATTATGATTTAAGAATTTGAAAGTACATTTGTAAGAGTTTTAATTGTTCTGAAACAGGGGAGCTGGAAAGATCAACTTGGCCCAGAGGAGCCCTGGGGTTGATATCAGAGTCAAATTTCTGCATGAAACACTTGAATAATACAAGCTCTGGGGGAAAAAAACCATCCTAAAGAAAATCAGGAAGAGATCTTTTGCAGAAGACATTAATTTCAGCTTAAAATCCAGCAAGTGGGAGTAAAATCCTGATATAAGGGGTACCTGAGACCATTGGATGGCTCAGGGACCCAAAGGCAATCTGTGTTGGCTCAGCTGGAATTTTTAATCAAGACTCGTTGGAAATTCCTCTCTGTCCTGGTGCTGCCTCTGTCCTTGGTTGGTTTGGGTTTTATTTCTGAGCAGGAGCTGAACAAGAGACACCAGAGGGGAAAGGGGGAGGACAGCTCTTCCCCAGGCCCTGTGGACACGGATATCTGGGATTCTGAAGGTGAAGGATGTGCCCATGTGTCTTTTAACATATTTATTTATTAAAACCTCTGGTTTCTTATGAGTTTTGTGGGACAGAAGTGTTTTTATGGTGCTCTAACATGGCCCAAGCTCTTGGCATTTGTCAGAGGTGTTTGCTGATTATGCTGCTGCACCTCTCTCCTATCAGGTCTCAGCTGAGAGCATTTCTGATGTGCTATAAATCACCTATAAATGTATTTTCAGACATTTTTCTGTCCTTCATTCATATCCTTCATTTTTCAGACGGTTTTCTATCCTTTTTGCAGACCATAAACAAGAGAGAAGCTGGCCTGCCCAAATGGAAGTTCTCCTTGACTTTGCAGGATGGAGATCCATAACCTTTCCTGAGGGATTCATGACAGTCCAGGATTGTCCACCACGGTGAGAAATTGCACCTGATTTAGTAATCTGAAGGTGATTCAATCTGCATACAACTGGTTGGAAACTCTTGTTTTCATTTTGTGCCTCAGTTTGTTCTCCTGACCAGAAGGTCTGGTTTGGGCCTTGCTGGATCCAATTCCTTGGGCTGAGCAGGACACAAACAACCAAAACCCTTTTTGGTGCTTTGTGCTGGGTGTGAGCGCCCACAAAGTGGTGATAGGCCAAAACTGCAGGTGAATTTATCCACAGGCACCTGCAAATCTGGGGGATCTCATGCCCAGAAAGGTTGGGAGGCCCCAGTGGCTCAGGGAGGTTTCATTCCTGGCTGGCACCCTGAGGTACTGAAGGGAGGATGAGCTCTGGGTGATTTATCTCTGCTTTCTGCTTCCAGGTGAGTTCATAAAAGCTCATTGCAGTTAATCTGCATCCTCTGGGCATGAAGGTGATTCAATCTGCATACAACTGGTTGGAAACTCTTGTTTTCATTTTGTGCCTCAGTTTGTTCTCCTGACCAGAAGGTCTGGTTTGGGCCTTGCTGGATCCAATTCCTTGGGCTGAGCAGGACACGAACAACCAAAACCCTTTTTGGTGCTTTGTGCTGGGTGTGAGCACCCACAAAATGGTGATAGGCCAAAACTGCAGGTGAATTTATCCACAGGCACCTGCAAATCTGGGGGATCTCATGCCCAGAAAGGTTGGGAGGCCCCAGTGGCTCAGGGAGGTTTCATTCCTGGCTGGCACAATGAGATGCTGAAGGGAGGATGAGAACTGGGTGATTTATCTCTGCTTTCTGCTTCCAGGTGAGTTCATAAAAGCTCATTGCAGTTAATCTGCATCCTCTGGGCACTGTCTGTGTGTCTCTGTGGCTGGGATGAGGCTGCAGCCATGCCTTGGCTAGGGGAGAGGAGCTTAGAGCTTCTGATGTCCATGAATTAAATGAATCAATCTCTTCCAACACACTTTAAATTGATCTTTGATTGGACCACATGGCCCTTGGATAAGGCACCCTGGTATTAGTCAATTTGACTTGGAAAGATGATGATACAAATTCAAATGGAAAGATGATCTATATTGAGCAGCTGTGCTTCTGCAGAGTGATTTTTTTTCTTTTTTTTCCTTTTTTTTATTAGTATGCTGCTCTGTTTGTGAAGTCCTTTTTGTGAATACTGATGCCTGAGCCCAGAGCTGTGTCCAGAATTGCAAACTTGGGCATTTGCATTAACGATCTGTGGCCTGTATTATTGCTTTAATCCTGCCTTCAAATTGCTCAGAATCTATAACACAAAATGCTCCTATATCCTCTGCTTAAAAGAGCCTATTTATGTCTAACACAGTTACTCAGAGCTGCCTGCTGGTTTGAAGGGTCTGTCTTCAAGTAGTTTGAAATTCATATTGAAATTCGTGCAAAGGTCTTGAGAATGTACAATTGAGATTAAAGTCCTGAATTCCCAAGGGAAGGGGTTCTGTTCAGGCACCTGGATTGCAAGAGAAGCTCCTTGTGTGGAATGTGATGTGCCGAGGGCAGAGTGGACAAGTGGATTTCAGCAGGATTTGTGTGACCTTTGCACAAGTGACAATGTAAAACTGAGGTGTGGGATGATTTCCAGCTGATTTATTTTTGATTAACCATAGAGGAAATGCCAGTAATTTTTATGGGGGTGGGAAAGGTGAAACCTCTCTGACCTATCTCAGATGTTCTTTAAACAAGGCTAATCCCCACAAAGAAGTGTTTATTTTAAAATCCAATAATTACCTGATTTATTAACCAGATCAACCAATGCCTCTTCAATGTCAAGCCCCTTCTGCTTTCAGCCTCTCTCTCACACGCAATCCACGACCAAACCTGATTTCTAACCCCAGCTGATTTCAGCCCATAATTAAAATTTCATGGCTAAATTATAAATAAGCCCTTTCCCCTTATCCCCTGCCAAAGGAGATTTGTGATGGGACAACTGACAAGGCAGGACACTCGTGAATTTAGATGTGGAGGCTCCATTGTGTCAGCTCCATCATGCCATTGCCTTGTCAGCTGCATCAATAACAGAGGGCCAAGATCAATCTGTAATGAAGGGAGATGAGGGCATTGATCCAGCTCCAGGGCTGGGATTCTTCCCCAGGAACTGGAAGCTGGAATTGCTGTGGTCATGCTGGATGAGCCTAGTTTGGAATAGCCAGCAGTAAATCAAATTAAACCCCCGGAGCAATGTGTTGCTCCTAAAGATTTGAATTTAAGCAGGTCATATTTCAGGTTTTGGGATGTGGTTTGTATCTGTAAAGCACGGAACACAGCATTTTGTCTCTGTTTGGTTGTTTCTAAGCTTTTATTCCTGTGAGTTTAGCTGGAGAGCTGTGGGTGAAAGGTGGCTGCAGCCGGGAGGGTTAAGTGCATGAAAAAGCTGCTTGGGCTCTGCTCTGTGGGGGATCTGCAGGTCATGGAGGGATCACCCACGTGGAGGAGCCCAAAGGAATCCTCTGAAGCCCAAAATGACACCTGAACATGCCCCTGATGCTTCCTGCTGCTTTTCCCATCTGAGGCACATCTGTTCCACATCCTGCAGTGTGTGTCAAAATCTGGATACCTGCTCTGGGCAGATCCTTGTGAAGGGATCACAGGTTTAACAAGGTTAAAAGGATCCCAGTTCCCCTGCAGGACCTTTCCCTCTTAGACAGGGTTTCATGCTCCATTTGCCTTTGGCAACGTGGTTTTGAGTTCCCATCCCAGCAGGGTCACTCCACCCTGCTCTAGAGTGCTCCAAAACATTACAAGCAGGTTATTTTCCAGGTAATATCTTGGAGTTTGGTGTGTGGGAGAAGGGCTGAGCTGCTGGAATGCAGCAAACCACTGACAGGTACAACAGGGCTGTGTCTGTGCCAGCTGAGGGCTGAACGTGTTCTCTATAGAAATTACCCAGAGCTGTGGTTACAGCCTCTGCAGCAGCAAAGATGTGTTAGAAATTGGGATCTCTGCTTCCCATCCTTCTTTAAAATTGGTGTTCTGGAGGTGGGCAAGAGGTTAATGATTGAAAATTAATAATTATGCAGTGATTGAGAGGGAAAGTGAGGATGTGCTTGTCACCTGTGTCCCTGCAGACGCTGTCACAAGTTTCTGAGGTGACATCCATCCTCCAGAACCGCCCTTGCTGATTGTGTGGTTCCAGCTGTCTGTCATCAGTCAGGCCTGGGTACAGACAGCCCTGACAGCCAGCCAGGGACACAAAGGAGATTGGAGGAGCTCTGCTGGCAGGAATGGCAGTTCTGCTCCTCACCTGAGCAGGGCTGGCAGCTCCAGGGCTGGGATGGAGCTGCTGATCTCCCCAGGATGCAGGAGAGCATCAGCAGGGCCAGGGGATTAGGGAATAAACCCCTTAGACTACAGAGGTTCCCTCCAGGGCAGGAGGAAAGTGGATTGTGGAGGGTTTTGCTTGATTTCTTTCTGCACTGTGACTCTAAAATCGCCCCCTTTCAAGCGTGTCTGGGCTTGGGGCTGATGATAAGGAAAGAATGAGACTCACAGGACTTTGCATCCTTGTTGAGGATGCATTGGAAGTTGAGCCTGGATGAAATGTGATGCAATATTTTTATTTCCAACTACTCATTGGAGTAGTTTTGTTAATTGACATGTTGCTTTTAATTGGCAAAGAATTTTATGGTTCTTGCTATGGATGTGCCATTCCTGCAGCTTTGTCCCTCTCTGTTCAGCTCACTCCTCATAAGCATTTCTTCATTACTGAGTGACTCAGGTTAAACTACCATTAATTTAATAAAATTAATCGTCTAATTTAATATAACTAATAGTTATTCAGTTATATTAAATAACTAATAGTAATTTAGTTATACTACCTCTGAACTACCTTTTTACTATTTAATAAAATTAATAGTCTAATTTAATATAACTACTAGTTATTTAGTAGCTGTTTAGCACTGCTTAATGCAGAAAACCTGTTTCAACCAACACAGGTTTAAAGTGACAGAAAAAATAAGAGTTGCTCTAGAGAAAAATCTGATCGCCTCTTTTAAAAATGAACCTAATACAAAGCATGGTTCATAATTATTTATGTACTTTTAGACTGGAGGTGCTTGAGCATTCTGGTGTAGTGTCAAAGAATTAAAACCTGAATTAAATTAGTAACAAAATAACTAATTAGATAATTCTGATGGTGACTGTGTACCTGGCAGTGTGTTGTCCCACCACTGCCTCGGTTTTAATTGAAAAGAAGCTCTTGGCACTGGAAGACCTTACAGAGCTGGAAAGGTTGGTAATGAGGAACCAAAATTAATCAGAAGTCAGCTTTTCCCAAATTCAATATCTTTCTAAAATGAATTGGGATCAGTTTATCCACCCACTTGTTTAACTTGTGATTCTTGTTGAGATAGAATCATCACAGAATAGTTTGGGTCGAAGGGTTCACAGCTCATCCCATTCCACATTTTCCTCTATCCCTGCTCCAATCCGTGTCCAGCCTGGGCTTGGACACTTCCAGGGATCCAGGAGCAGCCACAACTTCTCCTGGTAACCTATGGTGAGGCTTCATCACTGTCTTCCCAAAGAATTTCTTCATCAATATCATAAATTAACTAAAAACTACTCTGCGTGCGAGGATGGAGTATTGGTGAAGGTCATCAAGCAACTTTGCATTTAAAAATATTTTTCTAAATTTTTCGAACTGAAAAACTACTTTTTGTAAGGAAAAAAAAAAAAAGATTTGACAACATTTGTCACAGACATTTCTTCATAGAAATCCTTTCTTTGGGATTTGTCCTTCTTCTGGGAAGCAAAGAGCCCCAGAGGAAGAATGTAAACAGTTGTTATCAGCTGCTGTGAAATGTAGCAGTGTCCCTGTGATTGGCTTATCTTCCTTGTGTACCATTAAAGGCCAATCACAGGAGCAGCTCAGGGACAGATTCCCTGAGCAAAGAACTTTGTTATTCATTCTTTCTATTCTATTCTTGGCATAGCTGCTCTCTGCAACCTCTCTTTTTCTTCCTTTTAGTATAGTTATAATGTATTATATATCTTATATGAATAAATCAGCCTTCTGATCAAGAAACAAGATTCTCGTCCTTCTCTCACCACAGTGACCGTCTAAGGTCGCTGTAATAAACATTTTTAGAGGTAAATCTGGAATTTTCAACGCCTCCTTTAAAATCTATCACTCCTCAGCAAACATCCCCTCCTCATGGAGATTGTTGCTAGAATTGGAAGTATTAAAAATAACCCGAAAAAGCATCTCAGAAAACTCCCTCTTTTGACCTCACTGGAAGGAGCCCTCTTGCTTGCTGTGACATTCCAAAGCCAACTGATAAGAAACCCAGCTCTGATAAGGGGGGAGAGGAAAACGTGTCCCAGCCCTGGCTCAGAGGGGGAATAACTGAGGGATGGAAAGTCGTGGCCTGATGAGCTCCGGCTGACTGAGCAAGCACTGAGCTGTGCCCAGAGCCCTGATTTTCCCCTCCCTCAGAGGGATTTTCAGATGGATATAACCCCAGCATCCTCACTGAAATAATGCCTCACTTACCAGGCTGTGGCTGGGAGGATTTTGTGCTTTAACAGAGCTGCTCCTGCTAAAACGCAAATGGGAAAAGCCACTTTTCGTCAAGAGGAGGGGTAAATATGAATTTTTAATATTCAAATGAACTCATAGATTGATTTTTTTTTCAGCAAATGAAACATTCCCATCCATTTTTTACAAACTGTCATTTCAGAAAAATCACAATTTGTAAAATATTAGGGTGCACTTCTCATTTAAATGACATAAATATTTACACTAAATAAAGCAAGACCTTCACAGTCTATTAAAGCAGAAATAATTCTGCTGCCACAGCAATTGTGTGAGGAGTTTCCATTGAGAAATGAGGAAAATTTCCCTGTTTTGGTTCACTTAAAAAAATATGGATAATTTTCCTCTTTCACAAGCGATTTTGCTGTGAGATGTTTCTCACAATGGCAAGGCTGGAGTCACACCTGCCCTGAAGGAGTTTGAGGCAGCAATTCTGTGCAATCCAGGGATCTACGGGGGATTAATAACCCCAAAAATGCCCTCACAGCTGCACTTTCAGCTGATGTTTGACACAGGTGGTCATGTAAAGCATGATGTGATTATTATGTGGCTTTTTAAATCCTAAAAGATGATACAGCAGCATTTTTTTAGTTATTTCTTTAATTTTTCTTAGATTATTATTTCAAAATTATTACATTTACTTAAAATTGTAGATTCAATAACATCTAGCAATTAAATTATACATTATAATAAATAACAATCTATATATTGTAAACATCTAATATCAATTTTAAAACCCTAGTTTTAATCTTTAGTACATTGTGAAAAACCCAAGAAGAGGAATAAGGATGACTCAAGATTTGTCCTTGACAATAATAAATAATTTTTATTGCTTTTATGATTTTAATATTCCTAATGATTTAAAAATCTGTTCTGATGTTATTCTGGAAGAGGCCAGATGGGCAAATTATGTGTAGCATGTAAATTAAATCAGCAGTCTGATCAAAATACTTATCCAAAAACAAATACAGGCTGTGACAATAATTCCACAACCATTCTCAAATGATAGGAAAGAAGATTCTGGTGCCAAAAACTGTGCTTTGAGTATTCCTTTAAATTGCATTAGTGGTTTTCAGTGGAAGGAACATAGAAATTGCTGTTTTGTGTGGTAAAAGAAAGTATCTGTATCATACAGAAACATAAATATTATTAATTATTCAGTTTTTTGGTAATGAGTATTTTAGTATTGGCTTTTTATGTTGGGTTGAAGGGATGTGGTTTGTGCTTGTCAGCTCTCTCCTGTGCCAAAAGTGCAGGAAAGTTCTGTGGACGTGAGGTTTTCCAGACTTCTTGCTTTAGAAGTTGTTCCCAAGTGCTGCCATCAGCCAAGCAGCCCCAGCTCCAGTTAAACCAGTTAGGCCAGCAATGCAAACCAGTTCATAACTGTCCAGGCAGTCCCTGGAACTGGAATTAGGATTAAGGATATCCCAAAAAGGATTAAACCCAAGTGATTGTGGTTTCACATTATCAGGATTGTTTAGGGCGTCCCATACAGTCCTTTCCTACCAAACAGCTTTAATTTTATTGTAGAAAGGTGTTGCTGAGTCCCAAAAATCTGGGTAAAGTGAGGTTTTTTGGGGGCAAGAGGTCTCATCTCATTTTCTTCCTTTCATTCTATCCAGCAGATCACTGGAGATTGTTCTTGATTTGCTCTTGCCTGAGATTGTCCCTCTTTATTAATATAATAATACTGAGATTTAATTAGACCACATATTTTATTTTACTTCCCATGCTGTCAGCAACAAAAGGTGCAAGGAGAGCAGACCATAAAATATGTCAGTTTAGGGGGGGTCACTCCATCAGGGCACGGAGCAAGGTCAGGGAAAACGGGCACAGAGGAGGAGGGGATGATGGATATTCTCACATTGGCTGAGATCTGCTCCTCTTTAAATCAAAGTTTTAACTCAGGGAGACTAAATCTGACCTCTTTTGCAAGCTGTGGAGAGCAGGATCCTCCTCATGTGGAAATCAGGGATGGGAGTTTGAGTGGTGCTGAAGTTTGGTGGCAATGGCTGAGGTGACAGCGATGCCCTCTAAAGTTCTGTACCTCTGGGTCAGCACTCCCAATCCAGTCTGGGTCACTGCTGCCACAGAGTCGTTATCGTCTCATGAATGCCATCAAATGGCACTCCAAATGTTAAGTATCCCATTCTGCAGCTGAGGCATGAGGAATCTCTCTGTCAATTTTCAGGACGATCAGGGAATCGCTCGTCCTGTGGCTCTTCACCCGTGGCCTCTCCTTTATCACACCCAATAAAAGCCAGCACCTGCCAAGGGTGGTCGATATCCCGTGGCTAACCTGCCATCCTCATTTTCTCTAGGATAGCCTGAATAATTTATTTGGTTTGTGTCCAATATGATTTTTGTCCTGTCATTGTCTCACATTACATCTCCCCTTATTTGCTCTGGTGCAGAGGTGAGTTGGTGTAGTAGATATTTATTGCCAAGGGGTAAATAATTAAACTCAAAAAGTGCTTTTCATCTCTGTGTTGTTATTTGCAGAGGTGGCTGGAGGGCAGTGTTGACTTTAAAAGTGATATTATGTCCATTTTATGTTTCAAGACACCACTATCAGTCCAGTTCTCATAATGCTAAAGCTTCCAAATTGACACAGGAAAGCCTTATCAATAGAAAACTCAATTTATAAGAAAACTTTCTTTTATTTGGTGTCATGCTCCCCCAGCATCCGTCTGGATCCAAGCATCCACAGCTCCACTCTTTGTGAAGAGGGATGGGGAAAGGATTTTCAGTGCTGGTCAGGGGGGGGATTTCTTCCTTTTCTCTTTTGGGTACATCTCTATTATCATTTACTTTAACCCCTTTTCCCTTTGTTATTCATGCTGCCTCTCAGTTACATCTGGAAAACTTGCCAACAGCTCCTCCAGCCCAGCGAGATGTGAAGGACAATTTTGTGACCTGGTGGCAACCCGAGCCTGTCACACCTTGGCCATGTGCAGCCTTCACAGAGCAAGGGCAGGTGAGACGTTTGCTGACCAGGGCTGAGGTTTTAAATAACAGCAGCCCTGCTGGAACAGTCTCTGCTGAAGCTGGAGTCCTTTGTGAGGGTGACCCTCCCTTGGCCAAGAGGTCACTCCCCATTGCATGGAGAGGAAAAAGAGGACAGACAGTTGGAGAGAACAGTGAGGAGGACGCCAAGGAGCTGTCAAAATGTCTTTAGGATATGAGCAAATTATTACTTCTTAATGTGCTTAAAAGACACAGAACTGAAATGAAAACTAGTAGGTCTCTTTTTTTTCAGATAAAGTAGAAAGAATCTGTGAAGTTTTTCTTTCTCTTTTCCTCCTTTTTTTTTTTTTTTTTTTGACCCAGAGATTCTAAAATACTTTTTAAATAGGATTGTTCTCTCCAGCTTTACTTTTCCAGTTTCCTCTTAGTGCTGTTTCTACAAAGGCTCGTGCTGGTGCCACTGGAACTTTCCTGGCCAGCCTGCTTTTCCCCATCCAAGGTGCAAGCTGGGCTGAAAATGGAGAGCTATCAAAAGCCAGGTGGAGAGGGGTGTGCCAGCTGCTGGAGAGGAAGGATGTCTGAGGTAAGTGGGTGCTTCCCTCACAATTTAGAACAAACAAGGTCTGAAAGTCGAGGGCAGGACCCTGTGCAAAGGGATGCTTATTTCTGAGGCCAATTGTGCATGTGAAATAAGGTTAAACCTGTGCACAGCTCGGGCTCTGGGTGGCAGCTCCCAGCCAAGTGCAGAGGTGCTCCTGTAGTGTGGTGGGGTTCTCAGGGGTGCCAGGATGAGGGAAGAGATGAGAACCTTGACTCCATGTTTCAGAAGGCTGATTTATTATTTTATGATATATATTATATTAAAAGGAAGTTATATATTCAAACTATACTAAAAGAATAGAAGAAAGGATTTCATCAGTAGGAATACAAAGGAATGATAATAAAATCTTGTGACTGACCAGAGAGTGGGAGCCAGCTGGACTGTGGTTGGCCATTAATTAAAAACAACCACATGAGACCAATCCCAGATGCACCTGTTGCATTCCACAGCAGCAGATAACCATTGTTTACATTTCATTTCTGAGGCCTCTCAGCTTCTCAGGAGAAAAGATCCTAGCAAAAGGATTTTTCACAAAATGTGTCTGTGACACTGTAGGACCAGCACATCCATGGAAAAATGAGTGCTCGGCTGCCTTTTTCCCTTTTCCCACCTGTGTTTCCTCCAGCCCAAAAGGACATGAGTGCATGGACTGGTACAAACTCCTCTGGCTTCAGGAAAACACATGGGAAGGAAAGGAACCATCCTGGCTCAGCATTAAACCTGGGGAATTACAGATTTTCAGCCTGGCACTGCTGAGGAAAGCACAGTAGGTAAAGAGAAGGAAGCAAGATCTGCCTGGACCCATCCCCACTCCAGTTTCCCTTTGGCAAAAGGGAATTAAAGCAACAGTTATAATTCAAAGATATTTTGATTTCTGAAAATCACAGGTTTCTGCTTCTAGGTTGTGTAAAACTGTTAAAAATCAGTTTGTCCTGCAGAACAGGTGGGTTCCTTTTTATTCATTGTGATAACAGGAGGGAATCTATGTCCCCATTACCTCAGTTTCCCTCTCAAGGAGCCAGTCTCAGACCAGCTCTGCTAACTGTGAAATGTGATTAGAAGCTCTGCTAGGTCAGAGAGATCTTTCTTCCTCAAGTGTGAAAATATCTTCTTATGTAATAGACCATCAGAGTCACCAACTTTTCCAAACCATCTTCCTAAAGAAAAATAAATAAATTTGAAAATTTTTAGGCAAATCTTGTGGAAAACTGCATATTGTGGCCCACATACAAAAATCTCAGACTCTCTTGCAAATCTTTTCTATTTTATGTATTTTTAAGGCAGGATTTTTTTTTTGGTTTATCGTGTTTTTACTGGTGCAGCGCCTTCTCAAAGGTTTTATACACATAAAAGAATGGAAATACAGGCAGCAGCTGAAGCAGTTTCCAAGGAAAAGCAAGAGGAGGACGATTTACTGAGAGCTGTAATGAGGAATAGACTCTCAGTTTCATAAATTCAGAGTAAGTCCTGGTGCATCTCCCTTGACTGATGTCCTCTCCTGAAGTGCCACGCGACTCCGAGTCCATCCACCGGGGAAAACACATGGATTGCTCTGGGTTATTTAATAATGCAGGCACTGAGGAGGGGAAAATCACTGCAGGCAGAGAGCTGCTCACAGCTCAGGCCTGAAATCCCCAAAAATGAATGGCAAAGTCCTGCTCTCCCTGCAATGCAATCGGGAAGATGAGTTGTCCTGCACAGCTCTTCTCATCAGATCCCGAGAAGCACTGAGGAATTATTGATGGAGATATCCATGGATTGCAGGATGAGAGCCTTGGAGGCAGAGCTAGAAGGTTCTTTTAACCCAGGAATTGCTGTTCCCTGTTGGAACTTCCAGGAAAACCGAGTGTGTTTGACAGTGTTTGGTTCTGCGCTGCCGATCAGAGGAAATGTGACAGTTTGCCTTGGGAATGCTCTCTGGAATAATTTTTTACATCATTGAGAAACATTTTGCCTGAAGATGTGAATTTCAAATTGTGCACTAAGAATCTCGAGATGTGCTGCTGGGTCTCGGGAAAAAGGGAAGAAAAAGGGAGAGCAATCCAGTAATGTAGATAAATAGAAGAAAATGAGATCTACATGAGAGGTTTGATTAAATTTGGAATCGGCTGCTGGACCAGAAAGATAGAAGTAAGTAAAAGCATGGAGTTAACTAAGGGAAAAATGAGTTTGGAGCAGGAACAGAACTCAAATTCATCTTTGCCAGCGAGGCAGGGAGCTGGAGTGACCTTGAGAGCTGCTGTGAGCTCCGTGCACATGCGAGCCCCACGGCGGCACGAGAGAGAGCAAAGGCAGCTCTGGGTTTAATTCTGGTACATTTAACACAGAGCTGCCATGGACCCTGCGTGTGGCAATCTGTGACAAGTCTATAACTCAGCCTGCTGAGAAACCCAGCAACTGGCAGAGAAACTCAGGCTCCTGAGGCCATGTGGGATCTCAGGATCTGAGTCCTGAGATGCTGAGCCACCGAGACCACCCTTGGGGGGCTCGGGAGTCCTGGAATGTTCCAGAAGTGTCTGGTGGCTGGACTTTGATCCTACACAGGAGACGACACCTGTATGAGGACAGGAGGGTTTCACCGGGGTGAATGGTGAAGGGATTGGTTAATTAGAGGGTGAGACACAGGGTTTAGGATTTCTGTACAGGGGGGTTTAGAGAAGTAAGATGGAGGAATTGGGGCGTGTCCTGTCCTTCTTCTTCTTCTTCTTCTCCTCCATCTTCTTTGGTGATGGTGGCACTTTTGGATTGGTCATTACTGAAAGTGCACCGGGTAATAAGAATAAATGGTATTGGGGAAAAATGATAAATATTGTACACGTAACCATGGGTATAAAGATAGGTGACTGTCCGGAGGGCAGCACAGTGTGCTCATGGCTGACTGCTGAGCAGAGCTCTGTCGGGCTGAAAGAAAATCTTTTAGATAAACAATTAATAAACATAAAAACCGAAAGAAGAACTGAAGCCTCTTCTCGTCCTTCGATACACGGGCTGCCCCAAGGCCACCCCGGGCTTTTCCAGGCCATCCAAACAGCCGAAAACCCAACAAGGCCAGGGTGGTTCAATATCTGAAGCAGCCTCAGTCTCTTCATGGTGCAGAGCTGGATGTGTCATCAGAGGTTAGCAGGTGACAGCCATGATTTAGATGTGTTTTTACAAACAGAGGGATTCTTCCTGGCCATCAGGAAGCATTTCTTAATGGAAAAATGTTGTTAAATATTGGAAGAGGCAACCCAGGGAGGTTTGGAGCTCCCACCCCTGGAGGTGTGCAAGGAATGCCTGGACATGGCACTCGGTGCTCTGGGCTGGTGACGAGGCAGTGCGTGAGGGCGGACTCGGCCCTAGGTCCGGCTAGCTGGTGAGGGGCGAAGGCCAACGCCCCAGCACATCAGAAAACAGCCCCCCTCGGCGTCTTGGCCTCGGGCTGAGCTGGGGGATAGCTCGGAGCAGCGCGGTGCGAGATGAATCAGGAGGCGACCACTTGCTGGAGGTAAACTGTCGGTTTATTACAGAAGCACCAACGGGGATGGGCACCACCAGAAAATGGCCCCGAACAGGGGGCGAGACAGGGTTTTAAGGGAAAAAAGAGGGGAAAAGGTAGGGAAGCCTAGCTAACCAATAGTAATACATATTTGGAGGTGCTAAACATAATTGACATACCTAAATAACCAACTAATATAAAGCAAAGGAGGGGCCCCGGGACAGCAGCCAACCATAACCCCCAGAGAGAAGAAGGTTCTCGAAACCTGGGAGGAGAAGGGGGTGATTGACTGGGCCCAGGGAGGAGACAACTTTTACTTAGAAGGGAAAATAAGGGAGGAGCAGTTACATATCGGCAACTAAAAATAGCGAGGTTACCATAGCAACTTAGCTGACAGGGTAGCAGTGGCGGGAAAAGCTGGAGAAGGGAGGAACCATTTACAGAAAACAGGAGGATACAATACAGAAAATGGCGGAGTAAACTGAAAAACTTAAGAACACATTACAGCATCGCAGGGGTCGTTCACAGGCTGGATTTGATGGTCTGTGAGGGTTTTTCCAACCTCAGTGATGTTGTGAGTCTGTGATGGGACCTTGGTCAGTGGGGATGAAAGCAGTGGTGACAGTTTTAGGGTCTGTGGATCAATTGATGGGTAAGTTACTGCTGTGTCATGGCCGGAGTTGTCCTAAGGCTCTTGTGCTTTTGGTCTTAAACTGAAGACCAAGTCTTAAACCCAGACCAAGGCTGGCCTGTGTCCCACCAGGTGTCTGAGCTCCTCTGGAGGGTGCTCCCCAACCCATATGAGATGAACCAGCTGGGGAAGGATCCTGCTGGGATGTGCAGGACCATAAAATAACGGAGGGTGGAAGGGAGCTCAGGAGGCCCCTGGGCTCAGCTCCTGCCTGGTGCCGTGAGCTCTCACTGCTGCTCCTGGGGCTGCTCTCATCACTGCCATGTGCCCAGAGGTATCAATAAAACACTGAGGGACAGCAGATAATGCAGTGACACCTTGAGAAAAATTCCAGACCTGTCACTGTCCCATTTGGGTGCACTTCCCACAGCTGAGACACTCAGGTATTTTCTATTATTCTGATCCTTTGTGGTCTCCTTTTTCTGCTCCCGTGACCTATTTTTTACTTTCTGTCCAGTCACAGCCACTCCATCTCCTTGTTTTAACATCCTATTCTTTCTGTCCAGACTTTCTTTTTAAAATTTTTTCCCCTGCTAGTTAACTGTAATTATACAGCTTTTTAATGAGTTTTGATGCATTTACACATGCTTTATGTGCCTTACAGCAAACCCCCTGCTGGTCTAATTTTGTATAGTGTGTTTAATTGAGACCCCTTTTGCAAGTACACAGTTTGTGTGTGGCGAGCACAATCCCCAACCATAAATTCTGCTTTATTCCCACTCTTCAGATTAGATTTTTATTTGCATTACGTGAATGTTTTTTTCCCCCACTAAAATCCTGTCACGTACATTTTAACCACTCCAGCAAATTAATTCTTGCTATATTTAATGCCATACAGAGAAACGCCTTTATGGAGCTTCTAATTGTTCATTTCAAGCATTCCAAAATTAGCTGCCTTTTATTAATTGGGGAGTCACTGCATTGTGGAGAAGACAGAAAGCTCTCTTGCAAGCCACATTAACTGGACAGATGTTCAGAAATATGTTAAATATTACCCAGTGAGTGGTGGCACAGTTCATCCATCATGTCAGTGCCACAGCCACTCTGGGATCTGCTGTGGGGTGAAGGTGCTGTGAGAGAGGCAGCGTCAGAAAGGATGAACTGACACTACAGACAGCACTTTTATGTTTGGCGTAAAGCAGGAAGAAAATCGTAATTTAAAATAACTGGAGAAATTACATTATCCCCAACAGAGAATTACAGAATGGTTTGAGTCATCTAATTCCAACACCCTGCCACGGCAGGGACATCTTCCACAATCCCAGGTTGCTCCAAGTCCTGTCCAACCTGGCCTTGGACACTTCCAGGGATTCAGGGGCAGCCACAGCTTCTCTGGGCAGGGCCAGGGCCTGCCAATTTTCACAGGGAAGAATTCCTTCCCAAATCCCATTTAAATCCATCATCCAGCTCAAGGGCATTCCCCCTTGTCCCAGCACTGGACAACATTGAATGGAACCTTGCAGCACTCAACAAGGCCATGAGAAAGGAGGGGACTTGCTTTGGGCTTCACTCTTGGTTTGGATTTCTCTCTTGGTTTGGCTTTCTCTCTTGGTTTAGGTTTCTTTTGTGGTTTGGATTTCACTCTTGGTTTGGGTTTCACTGATGGTTTGGGCTTTCACTCTTGGTTTGGCTTTCATTCTTGGTTTGGGTTTCTCTCTTGGTTTAGGTTTCTTTTTTCGTTTAGGTTTCACTGGTGGTTTGAGCTTCACTCTTGATTTAGGTTTCTCTCTTGGTTTAGGTTTCTTTTTTGCTTTAGGTTTCTTTCTTAGTTTGGGCTTCGCTATTGGTTTGGGCTTTCACTCTTGGTTTGGGTTTCTTTTATGGTTTGGGTTTCACTGGTGGTTTGGGCTTCACTCTTGGTTTGGGTTTCTCTCTTGGTTCAGGTTTCTCTCTTGGTTTATGTTTCACTGGTGATTTAGGTTTCAGTCTTGCTTTGGGCTTCACTCTTGGTTTTCCCTGGAGCTCAAACACTTTACAAAGAGTCAGGATCATTTCATGAATGCGAAACAGAAAGTTCAAGCAAAGCAAGAGCTGTCCAGGCAAAGTTTTCCTGAATATATTGACTATGTGGGTAAGAGGCAGATTAGGACTTTCTTTCCACAGTGGTCCCCAAAAATAACCCACCTACCTCCTGGCAACAGTTCATTAACTGGGTCATCTCCATCCCTCTCTTCAAACAGATCTTATCAGCAGCACATCTGATGGGATGAGAGTGTTTTGGGATGAACATTTACATACAGAGAGATGAAAGGCCTTACATAACCCGAGGAGCAGAAAATACATCTCCCCCTGACAATTGCCAATGTTCCCTTGCTAAATCCTGCATAATGGGGTTTTGCTGCCGTGTCAGCAGCTCCATGACAATAAAGCCAACGGCACAGGTATCCTGAGAGCCAATTTCAATGGCCACAAGGCAAGAAATGCCAAGTTCCCTTCCTTTTTCCAGCTAGATGGATGATGTTTGAGCAAAGAACAAAATCTGTGCACTATGGTTCTTAACTAACCCATTCAAAATAGCCCCAGGAAACATCCGGAGCTCTTTGTTTTATAGCAGGGTGCTCAAGACTATTTAATCTTTTTTTCAAATATGTGGCAATAAAATTGAATTTTCTGAAGCCTCCCAAGAACCCAATCAGGGCACATACTGACAAAATCCCATATGTTTAAAATTATGGGCACAAAAAGAGCACTCCAACAATTAAATTTCAGTTTTTAGGTGCTGGGTCTCTTTGAGAAGCCTGCTTGCTGAGTCAGCACTTTTGATTTTGTCCTCCCCCATGCAGGTTTTTTTTTTTCCATAGGATTTGCATAAACCAGGTGATGGATGTGGCCAAGAGGAGCTGTGAGGGCATCTTGTTCAGCTCCCTTCCTGAAATACCTGTCCCCACTGCGTGTCCTGCAGTGCCCTCAGAGGGATGAGCTGGGATTGGATGTGGGGTGGCCTTGGAAAACAGAACTCTGTGTCATGACCGGAATGAGGAGTGCTGCTTCCTGAGGCATGATCCTAACTGATCCTAACTTCATCCCACAGGACTCTTTTAGGAAATATGGAGCTCAAATGTGGTCATTTGGCGATGGTCAGACCTTACAGTGGGCAGGGGTGACCTTTTGGGCTTCGTGCCTCTCCCAAGTCAAGAACTCTCCATCCACTCAAGTCAAACTTGCTCAGGATGGAAAAATCTCTCTGGGGTTTGTCCATAAAAAACCGAGCAACGAATTCATTCAACCACATCATGGAAAACAAGAAGTTTCTGGTGGTATGAGAACACTTTGATTAGCTGTACAATCAGCCAAGGAAAAAAACCCCAACCATAATAGTGACAAAATCTACTGAGGTTTATTTCTGCTCTGAGCACTTCAATTTTCTGCAAAAGCCACAAGCAAACAAGACTTTTGAACCATTTCAATCTACTCTAAGTCAGAAAGCACAGTCTCTGTTGGCATCTGTATTTTATTATTGTGTCAAAAATTAGGTGAGAAGGAGAAGCCCGAATTAACAAAAAGCCCGTGTGTCTTTTGTGGTACAGGAATCATTTTTGCCTGGCTCTAAACAGGCAGCTCCAAACCCCAGCCGGATTTCGGTGTTAGCTCACAGAAGAGTCAATGTTTGCTCAGTTCTCTCTTCAAACACTTCCAGCATTTTGACCACTCATTTGAAATCCTCCAGCGTTCCTTCGAAGGGTTTTGCTTTCCCCTGGTGTCGAAACAAACATTGGACGTCTTTGTGACTCTTTTCAGCTGGTTTTCCTGCGGTGCCATCCCAGCTCTGTGAGATTCCTAACGGGGGAAAAAGGATTCAGGACCAGCTTGCACATCAAGTTGTGATGCACTCGATATTTGCAGCAACTGGGGAATATTCACTGAGCCCGTGGAAAGTCCACAGAATCCCCTCTATTTATGGTTAAAGATCATCCAGGTCGGAAAATGTTCTCCTAAATCTCTGCTGTTTGTGTGGGACAGAAGTCCAGACCCCACAGGAGGAGAGGAAGGACATCATGGCCATGTCGTGATGCAGCAGCAGCAGCAAATTTTTAGGAGTCCAAAAGACTTGAGAAAGATCAGCAAGACCAGAGAAATACTTGTGCAGTATTTTCATTCCATGCTTTAAAACACGATTGGAGTGTTTCCCACATGTGTCCTTTATCAGAAATGGGAATGTTTTGATCATGTTTGTACCTAATTTTGATCAGTGTTTCCCATTCCTGCTGCACAAAGTGTTTGGCTTGCCTGCACTTACTTCAATTTTTGGTGCTTCTGACACCACCAGCTTCAAAAGCACAGTGAGAATTTTATTCCAGCAGGATAAAAACTGGTAACATTTATAATGACATAATTATTACTGAGAGTATTAAAGAATTACTGCATTTCTTTAAAGCAATGTTATTTTTAGCCCTGACTCTACAGTGAGACATTGGATGACAGTATCCTTGATATTATTTTAAAATTCAATTTAACATGTAACCTATTATGCGTGAGCTGCCATTCCTGGCAGGTTACCTGCCATAGCTTCCTTATTCAAATCCCACTGTAACTTCCAAATTAGTGACTTCACCTTCTCCACACTTGAAATTAAAATCAGAATTTAAATTACTGAAAGTGTTGGGGAGTTCTGGGGGGAGTTTGTCCTCAGAAAAAATTGTACCATTTTCTTTATCTTCTCCATGGACATTAAATATGCTCTTGGGAAGGTGAGAAGTCCTGAGTGAGGCGAGTTCTCCAAAATTGCTCTGTTACCTGGAGGGCTCTTGGACTTACTCACAACACAACTCACTGCTCCTGTGAGTAAGAGCCTGCTGGCACTAATCTGCAATCAAGAAAATCCCTCTGGGCTGGCTCACCTGGGGAAAAGGGGCTTGAGCATCACCAAAAGTTTAGCAGGGAGTGACCCAGGAAGGCATGAAAAGGGCTCCTCTTAGCCTGGGCTTTCTATTTTTAAGTGGATAACTGTGTTAAGCTTTAGACTTTTTTTTTTTTCCAGTGGCTGAGTATTTGAGGTTCCTTTCCAGTCCTTACAGAGCTGTAGAGAAAAGGGAAATAAATCCAGTGGAAACAAATCAAACAAGAATATGCATCCAAGGTATCTCCTCTCCACGTTTTTCAGCTGAAACCCTGCACTAGGTAAGGTTGTTTGCTAATCATTTCCTGAAACATGCTTGAAAGCTTTTATTTCTAATTGAATTTGTTCTAATGTTGCAAAGTAACCAGATTTAAAATAAGATGTTTATTAAATGTGTAAAATCTCACGTCCTTGGGTGAAAGGGCTGTGAAAACAGGATGTGTTCAGCAGTGCTTGTAAAGGAGTGCAGCTGGAAATTCCTGCCAGAAATTCCAGAATCAGAGTGTGATTCCTGCATGGAGCAGAGCTGGAAATTCCAGAATCAGAGTGTGATTCCTGCATGGAGCAGAGCTGGAAGTTCCAGAATCAGAGTGCGATTCCTGCATGGAACAGAACTGGAAATTCCAGAATCAGAGTGCGATTCCTGCATGGAGCAGAGCTGGAAATTCCAGAATCAGAGTGCGATTCCTGCATGGAGCAGAGCTGGAAATTCCAGAATCAGAGTGCGATTCCTGCATGGAACAGAGCTGGAAATTCTGAAATCAGAGTGTAATTCCTGCATGGAACAGAACTGGAAATTCCAGAATCAGAGTGCGATTCCTGCATGGAACAGAACTGGAAATTCCAGAATCAGAGTGTAATTCCTGCATGGAACAGAACTGGAAATTCCAGAATCAGAGTGCGATTCCTGCATGGAGCAGAGCTGGAAATTCTGAAATCAGAGTGCGATTCCTGCATGGAGCAGAGCTGGAAATTCCAGAATCAGAGTGCGATTCCTGCATGGAGCAGAGCTGGAAATTCCAGAATCAGAGTGCAATTCCTGCATGGAGCAGAGCTGGAAATTCTGAAATCAGAGTGCGATTCCTGCATGGAGCAGAGCTGGAAATTCCAGAATCAGAGTGTGATTCCTGCATGTTGCAGTGGATGCTCAGCAAGAGCAGAGCTGGAAAATCCTCTCAGGTTTCTGAGAGTTTTCTCCAATTTCAGCTCAGCACAAGAGAGATTTTCCCTGGGGCTCCCTGTGAGATTGTTACCAATGGTGTTCCTGCATGGAAGCACCAAGGAGATGCTGTAGATGTTCCTCCAGCCATGGGCAGGGCGTGATTTCAGGGCAAAAAGAACCAAACTGAAAAATCAGAATAATATTTATGAAGGGCCTGCTTTTCACAAGCTCAGGGGAAAATTCAGCTTTGTTCTAAACTGAAAAATGACTCCCCATCTTCTGTTAGCTGGAGTAATGAGGGTGGAGAGAGATTTGGATGTCGCTGCCTAAATCCCAAGGTAATTTATCCAGTGGTTAACAATGTTCAGAGGAAAATACCTCTGCAAAGGATGTAAATCAAAGCAGAGCTAAGAGGGAAAAGCTGCCTATCGTCTATAACGAGTTTCTGAATGGGAGTTACAGATGTTTTAGCATAAGTATGAAATTATTGGAATAAGGGAGACATGGCTGAGTGAGGAAAGTGATTGGGGATTTAAAACATCAGGAGTTTCTGGGAAGGATGTACTAAATGAAATCGGAGGTGTTATTGGCAAGGGATTATGGAGGCTTGCAGAGAAATGATGGATATATTGAGGTGACATGGAAAAGAGTTTTGCTTTGAAATTAAGAGCAGTGAAAGTGGAGAGGTGGCTTTGGTGCTTTGTCTCCAAGGGAAGAAAGTCAGGTCATTATTTTTAAAGTATATTAAGAAAATAGGCTAGTGCATCAATTACTGCAAAAGTGCCTCTACATTGATAGTGCATCAGTTAGTGCATGTTGATAAAGGAATAAAATTGGAATATGGAATATTCTGTTCACTGGGAAGAGCTGTGGGGTTGAACACTGCAAGTGAACCTGGGAAAACACTCCTGCAGTTTGTAAATGCAAACTCAATATTATCCTGAACTCTTTGCTTTTGGAAATGTCAGCACTTGGTACTAAAATCCCCAACCCCAAACCGGCAGCAAGGCACTGCCTGCAAATTTCCCAGTCCCAGATCCTCAGCTGATCCTAAATGAGCCAAGTGTTGGTTTGTGTGAACTGTGGCTGCTTCCCTAGGGAATTTCACATCTGCCAGAGCTGGGTGGAGCACAGATTAATTAATTATTTATTAATTGCACATGAGCTCTATTTAGTTTGGCTTGTCTAGGGAAAAAGTTTCTCACCTCCTTTGCTTTCCATTTTTCTGTATGTTCCCCTTTTTCTGCTTCATCTCTTCCACCATTTGATTTCCCTGTTTGCCTTTTAAATGGCTCCTCGTGGAGCAGGGCATTGATTTCTCCTGCATCTTCTGAATTTCACCTCTTTTCCTGCCTTTTCAAGCTCTTTTTTCATCTCTTTTCTGTGCCTGTGTCACTCTGGTGAAACAACTGCCCCAAATTAACACCAAAGTCAGCTGGTACCTCCCTGCCCCTAAACCTGCTCCTGTCAGACTCAAAACATCCCTTTCCTTTTCTTCTTTTCTGTTTTATCTTGTTCTAAACTGATTGCTATCAAATGATTGCCCAATCCATCTGTCCACCAGGCTCCTTTCTAATCTCAGAGAGATTTGCTGCCACTTTAATTTCATGTTGCAGCCACTTCATTGTCTTGCTTTGAGAATTAATCTCTCCAAGCACTTTAACTTCTCCTTTTCTTTATTGCTGCCCTCTCTTGCTTATTATTTCCTCCAGCATGCATCAAATTCCCAAATAAAAACCTGACAGTGGCCTTTCAAGAGCTGTAAATATTGATAGTCCGAGTTTTCCTTTCCTTGGGTGTTGATTCATGTGATGGCTCTTATCAAAACTTCTGTGGTTCTTCCCCCTAAAATATCTCTGTAGGTGGTGACAGAGAAACAGCTTTAAAGACAGAGATTACAGCATTGGGAAGAGGTGAAATGACTGATTTTGGGGACTTACTAGGAAAAAATTCTCCCCTGAAAATGTTGTTAAGGCTTGGAACAGACTATGCAGGGCAATGGTGGAGGAATTTTAAAAATATTTGGCTGTGGTCCTTGGGGACACAGTTTATGCTGGAACTTCTTGATCTTGAAGGTCTTTTCCAGTTTAAATAATTCCTGAGTTTTGAGTTTCAGAATTCTGCACCATCTCTGTTTACTGCCCGAGATAATTGGAGCAATAAATATGAGAAATCTCATAAACTGTGCTCTGAAATACAGAAGATATTTGAGTGTGGTGTGGGACAGGCAGTTTAATCCATGCAATGGGAAGGGGAGCAATGAAAAGCTTTCAGAACCTTCTTCTGTGCCATGGCTCAATCAATATTATTGAAAACCAAAAGGCAGAATTACCCAACACAGAAATACCGCTCAAAAAGAAAGATACTTTTTGTTCAGCTTGAAGAAACCATTTAATCCAAAAGAAACAGGATTTTGAGGCTGGTTTTTTTTTTTGGCAAACCAATCCATATTTCTGCATGCAGGTGCTTTCTTTTGACAGGTTTTAGCTAACAGGTGTTTAGGGGGAAAATGGAGTTGTTAATGCGGCAGCTGCACAGGGAGGTGTTCCCTGGATGTGACAAAAGTCCTGCAGACAACAAGTGGAGTAAAACCCCAAATTAATATGGGGTGTGGGGCTGCAGTCCAGCTGCAATGCAACCCCAGCCATGAGGTTAACTTGAATTTTTTTTATTGATTTTTAAAACAAAAATTAGAAATTCAAACCACCATGGAAACAAGAAGCTTTCTCTCTTTCTCTCCCCATCACGTGATTTTATTGAGGTGATTTAGAGGACAGACCCTGGATCAATACAGCAGCTTTTTGTTGGCACAGCAATTTTTGTTGATTGATAAACTGTGAGATGTTTCCAAATTTAAAAAGGTGATAGTTGAAGGTGTCCCTGACCCTGGCATGGGGTGGCATGAGGTGATCTTTAAGCTCCTTTAAAGCCCAAAAAATTCTAGGAGTCTCTGCCAGTTCTATCTCTGCCAACCTAAGCTAAGTCTTAGTACTGAAATTTTTAAAACAAAAAATAAAATTACCCAAATTCTGATTGCAGGGCCAAATACCCTCTTGCCTGATGTTTGTTATGTATTATTGCCTCCAACCAATAACAGAATATCATCATTAACTTTATTTAATGGTCGCCACCAACTGCAAACTGATTTAATTATAACCACGAGGCGAGTGCACTAGTTAGACTGATTATTTATCAGCCAGAGGTTGATGGCTTTAATAGGGCAGTAATCTCCTAATGAATGCACTTTAATTGTCTATATGGAGAGGCTGTGGAATTGTTATTTAAAGTGCAGAACAAGCCCTGAATTGCCAAGGCCCAGACAGAACAGGGTGAAACGCTGCTTCCCAAAGAAGTTCCTTTCTGGAGTGAATTAAACTTGAACCAGGGTCAACCACCTGCAGTAAAACCCAGTTTTTATGGCCTCTTTGGCTTTTGAAATGTTATTCTTCTTTTCTCCCCCCCCGTTTGTGGCGTGTGTATGAGCGTTTCTTGATTTACAATGGAATGTTTTATTAAAAACGACGCTGGCCGTGTCTCTGCACCTGCAGAATGCTGAAAGTGGAGGGATTATTCACAGGCACACACACTGAAAAGCCAAAAAGTCAGCCCAGCCTCACCTCCTGCTCTCCTTGGGAACAATAACTGCCCGTGGATTTTAGGTAGGCTGCAGTAGAATGTCATGAATTTATTATTTTACAGTGATTTATGCCGGTAAATATTTTATTAAGAGTTTGAATTTATATTTTTTTCAATAGGCATACCCAGTGCTAGAACTCCTTTAGGATATTGGTGTTTTGTTTGTTTATTAAGTTGAGTTTGTGTCTTTAAAGTGTTTCAGAGTGGTTTGTGCTTGGAATTGATCAACATCATTTGGAGGGTGGGCAGTGACCACAGGGAGCATCACGAAAAATCAAAATTTAGCTCTTTGGGGTGGTTCTGTCAGGATATTCAGGCTGTGTGATTTCTGTACCAATGCCAGGATTCTGGAATATCCCATTCCCATAGTGTGTGTGAAGAATTAGACTTGGAGAATCATTCCTGGCTCTTGTCTTTTCCTTTACTTCGGTATCTTTCAAACTTTGCCCTTTTCATCTTTTCCATGGCCCAATCAAACAAACATGAGAGTAAAGCTTGTCCGTGGAATCTTAGAATAATCTTTATATAGAAAACAATCAATATGCAAATTAACAGCAGGAATGGGCTGTTAACAAACACAGCATTAAAAACTAATTAGAGATGCAGAAGGCTCAAAAGGCAAAAATATCACTGGAGCCCACGTTCTCTGCAGGTTTTGAGGCAGGGGAAGGGCCCTCTGTGGTTTCTTGGCTTCCTTGTGCTCCAAACTTTCTTCCAGCCCTCTGTTCCCACTTAATACTGGCACATGGTCACAGCAACAGATTTCATTTCTTCCCCCATTAAAGCATCCGGATTCAAAAATAAAAATATGAAAAGCAGGGAGTGAGTAGGTGGAAATGCTTTGTTGTGGAGCCAAACAGAAAGATGGACATTCTGTAATTTTCTGACACAGTGGGAGCTCTGCACGGAGTGGGGAAAAAAGAGCTCTTGAAGCCACATTTCCCTTTATCAGTTCCTGTGCCTTGAGTGCACTTTCTAGTTAAAACTTTTAAATTACTTTAATTACAGCAACTAAAAAGGGCTGCTGCAGGAATTATTCCCACGCAAGTGAAGAGGTCATTAAAAGTTGTGGCTCTGCAGCTGATTTGTGAACAATGCAGAGCGAGAGGGGCTCCAGCTGCAATAATTACATCCCAAAATCCATTTGCATTTCCCAGCCTGTCCGTGCAGCCCCTGGCAAAGCCCTTCTGCAACATGGACACCAAGCTGGCATTATCAGAGATGAATAATGGGGAGCCTCCCACCAACCTGCTGATTGTCCGGTTATCTCGGCTGTTTGAGGGGCCTGGAAAGGCCCGAGGTGGCCTTGGGGCAGCCCGCGTATCGAAGGACGAGAAGAGGCTTCAGTTCTTCTTTCGGTTTTTATGTTTATTAATTGTTTATCTAAAAGATTTTCTTTCAGCCCGACAGAGCTCTGCTCAGCAGCCAGCCATGAGCACACTGTGCTGCCCTCCGGGCAGTCACCTATCTTTATACCCATGGTTACGTGTACAATATTTATCATTTTTCCCCAATACCATTTATTCTTATTACTCGGTGCACTTTCAGTAATAACGAATCCAAAAGTGCCACCATCACCTCAGAAGATGGAGGAGAAGAGGAAGAAGAAGAAGGACAGGACACGCCCCAATTCCTCCATCTTACTTCTCTAAACCCCCCTGTACAGAAATCCTAAACCCTGTGTCTCACCCTCTAATTAACTGATCCCTTCACCATTCACCCCGGTGAAACCCTCCTGTCCTCATACAGGTGTCGTCTCCTGTGTAGGATCAAAGTCCAGCCACCAGACACTTCTGGAACATTCCAGGACTCCCGAGCCCCCCAAGGTGGTCTCGGTGGCTCGGCACCTCAGGACTGAGATCCTGAGATCCGACAGCTGATGTGACCCTGAAATCAATCCCTGGTCAAGCTTTGCCTGGATTCACCTGGAACTGTGGGAGCTGAGCTCTGTTGTGGTGGAATTCCCCAAGGAAATTTTAGTGATCACATAACAAAACTCAGTTGCTTTTCCCACAGGTTTGAAGGCTTAATTTTCATTTTCTTTAAGAAACAAAAGTCATTTTGCATATATAACCACCTAAGTCACGGAGCTCCCATAGATATTTGGGGATTTTTTTTCCTCTAGGAATTTTGGCCTGTATTTATTTCCTCGTGTTATGACATAAAACTGCTTTTCCTAAACATTAGAAGCCCTTTTCACCCTCCTATTTTTCCAGCCAAATGTTCCAAAGCAGTAAATTCCAGCTTGGTTGAACACTTAATGTGGTGCTGGCAGCAGGAGCTGGGCTTTTTTTAAGCCCTTGTGATACTTAACACCAGCAAAGCCCTTAAGTGTGACAGAGGAAATCAAGCCTGAAAAGCTGATTTTTGCTCCATCTTGTAGATGATGCTTCCCACCTTGAAAACAAGCTGTGAAATATTAAATTTAAACAGAGGAGGTTTCTTTCCAGTCATCCTTTGCTCAGCAATAGTTGTGGTGCTAACACAGGTGTTGCCATGATAAGGGGAGGTTTTAAAGGGGGCTGGTTTTAAAATTACCCAAAAATTTGAGAGCTTTTCCTAAGATTTAACAATGGCGGATTTAATCTCATCCAGGTTTAATTCCAGCGGGAAATATCCCATTGCAGGCACTTGGGCATCCAAGGTGTCCCAGACAGGCAGGAGCTGCCTGGTAATGCGGGATGACAGGGAGGAGGAGAGATTTTGGGAATATTTCATGGTTCTAAAATTGAGAAATGTCTTTGTTATATATAAATGTATATATAAAAATTATAAATATATATGCGTGTTTTTATATATATTTTTTATATTATATATGTCTATAATATATATACATACAATATATACAATGTGTGTCTATACATACATACAATATATTGTCTATTATATTTTATATAAATTATATTTTATATAATATTGTATATACAATATATGTGTATATATACACAGATAAATACTCTCTCTATATAGGTATTTAGTTTTAATATATATTTATATATATAAATGTCTTATACATATTTATTTACATATAAATATACATTATATGTTTATTTATATTTATATAGATTGTATTTTTTTATTTTTATATCTTTATATATATTTTATATATTTTTATACATAAATGTCTTTTAATATATTAATATTAAATTAATATATTAATATTAAATTAATATTTCTGCCTGGGCAGTGCCTCCAGTGTGTCCCTTGGATTGTAGGGTCCAGCACATCTCCATCCCGAGGGACCAGGAGAGTTCTTTAAAAACAAACCCCGATTTCTCCCACTCTGTTGGAATTCAGTTTTGTTTTCCTACAATCCCAGTCTGAGCAAGGACTTGGCAAGATTTTGAAGCTACCTGAGATTTTCAGTTTTAAGATTTTTTTTATTTCCTCACCACCTTAAGCAAACAGGTTTTCTTGCCAGACCCTACGTATTTCTTTCTCTTTTTTTTTAATATAAAGTAGTCGCCATATTTTATTATTTCTTTATAGACAGTAATAAAACACAGCCCTGGAATGGATGAGGAGGAATAGAAAAACAATTGCAGAGAAAAAGCACAATATAAATGTAAATCAGGCACGTTTTTACTTTTCAGAGCTGTGCTGGGCTTTTCATCAGCTAGGCCATTGTGGTAATCCTTTCCAAATTGTTTAATTTTTTTTCCTAAATCCACGGATTCGTTGCTCTGCATCCTTATCCTCCACAAAGTTTCTTTCATGGGGATCCCACTAATGCCAACCAATATCCTGGAGATCTCTGGATGTCTTGGTGGAGCAAATATTTATCTGTGTAGTGAAGATGATTTAAAGAGAAAAGAAAAGCTGAACCAGTTCATCCCACTCTCCACAGTAAATAATCAGTGAAAAAAAACCCTAAATGTCTTATGGGGGATCAGAAAAACTTGAAAAAAATCCAGATCTCTATATATTTTTTTATTTGTTACTTGAACACGTTCAGTAGAAAATACTTCTGAAAACTTTTACTTGTGTAGTTTTGGGAGGATTTTTTTTATCTCTTCCTGAGATGTCTTTATAAAAAAGTTATAAAGCTGCAGAAATCAGGAAAAGTGAAAATAGTTTAGTTTTTCCATTAGAAACGTCTGTGGTCAGAGCCTTCAGAGAAATCCTCTTCTGAAGGAGGCTGTGAAAAACCAACTTCTATAAAACACTTTGAGGGGAACGAGGAGCAATGAAAGGAGCGACAGAGCCCGTTTCATGTTTCATACCCAACTTTTTAATGCATTTTTCATTCTCAAGTTCCTTTCAGGTGAACATTTCTGCTTTCTTAAGTCAATCCTGACCCTTCTTTTGTGTCCATTTAATTAAAGCTGACCAGGGAAAAGGCCATTATTGAAGAGAGGAGCAGCCAGCGAGGGTTTTCTGGAACCAAACCTTTTGTTCCCTGACAAAACTGATGGAAATGGGAAGGGCAGCGTCCCTTTGGATGAGGCTTGAGCCAGGACTTGTCTTATAAGAATTATTATATTTAATATAAGCACTACAGATGTTAAAATATGGCGTGGGGTGGAAAATTGCTTTTTCCTGGTCTATCTCTGCTGTTTCTGCGCTTAAAATTCTGCCATTATAACAGAATCAGCCCCAAATAAGTCATTAAGAGAGAGGAATGTTTTCATGTAAAGAATTTTTTGTTATCTAACATGGTTCACCTCTTCAGCCATGGACAGGGTCATTTGTGTTCCCTCAATTCTACTTCCTGCTGTGTTTGAAATAAAAAGTGGTTTTTATTTATAAAATAAGTCAAATTTTAAAAGTGTGGAAAAGTTGGAGAAGTTTGTTACCACTCAGGAGTGGTAAGAAATGCATGTTCTGGCTGAAGTTTAGCATCATTCCAAACTTAAAATTGAGAGCTTAAAAATGACGTGGAAATGGAGGTGAAGTTTGGAGTGGTTGCAGGTGCTGGACTTTGAGACATCAGCAATTTTTGGAGACAGGAAAATGGAGTTACAGGTGGGATGTGCTGAGATGGAATAAGGAGATTAGTGAGGACTTGAGCATGAAAATGAAATATAATTGAAAACCCTCAGATCTGTGGGAAGTGTGAGTTGGGTTCCTGATGCCTTGTGCAGGCTGCCCTGGAGCAGAGTCCCAGAATAAAGCAGGGATTTATCCAAAGCATCTCCTCCATGGATCCACCTTGGGCAGCACCAGAGCCCAGCCAGGGCTGCACCCAAGATGACCCAAAATGGCCCCAAAATGCACGAGCGCTCCCGGGGAAGTGTTTTTTTAATTTTCTTTTTTTTTTTTTTAATGAAAATCCCATTTTGGAAATATGTGTTTCCATAATCCCATTATGGAAATATGCAGAAATATGTAACTGGAAAATGCACCCCAACCATTGCTAGGAAAACCCCGTGGAGGAGTTCTGTCTCAATTCAATGCTCACACCTCCGAGAGGGCCAAACACAATTTTTCAGGACAATGCTGTTGAATAGTCATGGAACAAATACATGGGAGATAACAGGCAGCATTATCAGAAAGGTCAGGAGCAAATTAAATAAAAGATTGGAGCTGTCAGGACTTTAGATTGTTGTGTGGAAGAGACAAGGGATGTAAAATATATTAGTAGGGACATTATTTAATGCTGATGGTTTTGATTCCCATGCTAAGGGTGATATTTGTGCTTGGAAGGAGTGATTCTTTTCTCAACTAATCCTCTTTCAAACATCTCTCTTACCTGTATTTTAGTATTTATGACAACCCCATTCCCTCTTTCTTTGGAAAAATTTGTTTCAGTCACTGTTAATTCTCTAGATATAATAAAATACTTTACAAGGTCCTTTCCTACCCAGCAGCTTCTGTGAAAGCACAGAGGGGAAATGGATGAGTGACCATGTTTAAACTGTCCAATGGAGGAGCTAAAAGTGTTCTTAATTCCAGTTATAAAATTTAAAATTTGAAATGGGGAAAAAGGAGCAATCAAAGCCAGAACTTCTGGTGTTTGATTTCTCATTTTATAAAATAAAAATCCCCACAAACACCCACCAGAACAGTCAGTAGAGGCCCAGTTACATCCTGCACAAAACCTTTTCCAACCAAACCACAGAAATTCCCAACATCTGAGCATTCCTGGAAGTTCTTTAGACTTGAGCGCTGCAGCTTCTCAGGAAAAAAATGGGTTGCCCCAGGTCAGAAAAGATGAAGGGTGCTTGAAACAAATCTCCTGGAAGAATGAAACTTTTCCTTTTGCTCTGTGATTTTTTTAGAACTTAACATAAAATTTTCTCCACTAAAGGGATGTCTTGAGTGCAGCAGTCAGTGACTGAATCATTGAATTATTTCTTAAGGTGCTTGGAGCTTCCCCACCTGGAAACTGTCAGTCAAAAACCATTAAAATACGTGCACTCCATCTTCTCAATCCCAGTTTGATAATTTAAAATAAAACTAAACCTCACTGTCCTATTTTCAGCATATCATTCAGTTTTCCATTTATCTTTCTGACTTGCTATTTTAAACTTTTTTTTTTTTTGACAGTTAGGGGGTAATGAAGTATCAGGAATTTGGTTTTATTTAATGGAGACCTGCTGAGGAGATGATGCTTTCTAATAGTCAGTAAACATAAATCAAGACTCATGGGTGATGGACCAAAACTTGGTTTCAGCTCAGTTTCTACAATTTTTTTAATTAATAGGGTGATGAAAAAGATAATGAATTTGGGAAGGAATTGTTCCCTGCTGAGGTTGGTGAGGCCCTGGAATAGAATTCCCAGAATTCATCCCTGGAAGTGTCCAAGGCCAGGCTGGACAGGGCTTGGAGTGACCTGGGATAGGGAAGGTGTCCCTGCCATGGCAGAGATGGAACAGGATGAGCTTTAAGGTCCTTCCAACCCAAGCCATTCCAGCATTCTATTAATTAAGGTTTATATGCGTTAGGTGGCAAAGCCAGCACAGCTCTCTTTGAGAGGGTTGACAAGATTTTCTCGGGACAGAACCTCAGCTGGGGACTGAGGAAATCTGGATCTCCACTGGGATCTCCACTGGGATCTCCATTGGGATCTCCACTGGGATCTCCATTGGGATCTCCATTGGGATCTCCACTGGGATCTCCACTGGGATGCCCATTGGGATCTCCACTGGGATGCCCATTGGGATTTCCATTGGGATCTCCATTGCGATCTCCATTGGGATCTCCACTGGGATGCCCATTGGGATGCCCATTGGGATCTCCACTGGGATGCCCATTGGGATCTCCATTGGGATGCCCATTTGGATATCTCTTTTCTTCATGTTCAATCAAAAACTTTTTTTGAATAAGAAATGGCTGGATATGTGTGGATACACATGATTATGTGAAGGAAAAGAAAATTAATTATGTGAAGGAAAAGAAAATTCCTCACAAATTATCAGGCACCTGTGCAAGAGGAGTTTGTCGAGATGCCAAATAAATTGTTAAGTACAATTCTTGCTCTAATTTTTGGTAGATACCTGTCCGGTTTTCGGCTGTTTGGAGGGCCTGGAAAGGCCCGGAGTGGCCTTGGGGCAGCCCGCGTATCGAAGGACGAGAAGAGGCTTCAGTTCTTCTTTCGGTCTTGGTGTTTATTAATTGTTTATCTAAAAGATTTTCTTTCAGCCGAACAGAGCTCTGCTCAGCAGCCAGCCATGAGCACACTGTGCTGCCCTCCGGACAGCCACCTATCTTTATACCCATTGTTACGTGTACAATATTTATCATTTTTCCCCAATACCATTTATTCTTATTGCCCGGTGCACTTTTAGTAATGACCAATCCCAAAGTGCCACCATCACCACAGAAGATGGAGGAGAAGAAGAAGAAGAAGAAGGACAGGACACGCCCCAATTCCTCCATCTTACTTCTCTAAACCCCCCTGTACATAAATCCTAAACCCTGTGTCTCACCCTCTAATTAACCAATCCCTTCACCATTCACCCCGGTGAAACCCTCCTGTCCTCATACAGGTGTCGTCTCCTGTGTAGGATCAAAGTCCAGCCACCAGACACTTCTGGAACATTCCAGGACTCCCGAGCCCCCCAAGGGTGGTCTCGGTGGCTCAGCACCTCAGTCCTGAGCTGCTGAGATCCCACAGATACCCACTGAAGTCACATCCTTTGTCTTTCCTGGAGGTCTGGTCAGTCTCTGGTTCTGTCTGCACTTTGAAGGGGCAAAGAGCACACGAAGGATTATCCCAAAAAAGCATTTCCACTCTTGAATGTATCAGGAGAAGAAGCTTTAACAGCAGAGTGGGCAGCAGAGGCTGCTCTGGAGCCTTTACAAACACAAGGAGATGGGATGGAATATTTTGTGTACAAAGCTGAAATATCATTGCCACCCAAAGCGCAGCACTTACACCCAGAGTGCTCTCTAATCCATTTTAAATTGAATAGGAATACTGCAGGGAAAACGCCATCTCTTTTCATCAGCCTGTTGTCTCATTTAGAGCTCTCTGATCCTATAAAAGCCCCCATTTTCCAGCTCAGCCTGTTCCACACATGGGGTTGGATTTGCTGTGCATGGATATTTGCTGGCAATGGGGTTTTAGCTTTTGTTATGGGGTTGATACTTTCAATAAAAATTGCACTTTATGGTGTGGCATGGGAGGGGCTTCAGCCTCGTGAACCAAACACATCTGAAATGTTCTTCAGGCTTAACTTTGTTGTCAAAAGTAGATATTAATAGATATTAATAGATTCTAGTAGATATTAATAGATATTAGTAGATATCAATATATATTAGTTGATGTTAACATATGATATTAGTAGATATTAGTATGTATCAATAGATATTAGTAGATATTCATAGATGATATTAGCAGATATCAATAGATGATATTAGCAGATATCAAGAGATACTATTAGGAGATATTAGGAGATATTAGCAGATATTAGCAGATATTAGCAGATATTAGCAGATAGATATTAGGAGATATTAGCAGATATTAGCAGATATTAGGAGATATTAGCAGATATTAGGAGATATTAGCAGATATTAGCAGATAGATACTAGGAGATTTTCACAGATTTTCGCAGATTTTCGCAGATTTTCGCACATTATATTAGTAGATATTCATATACAATATTAGTAGATATTATTAGATTATGTTGGTAGATATCAATAGATGATATTAGTCGATATCAATAGATGATATTAGTCGATATTCATAGATATTAATAGACATTAGTAGATATTAATAGAACACCCATGCATTTGTTAATCAGGTAATACACCTTTGGATGCACTGCCTCATGTTGTGAGCACTTTGCCTTTTTCTGGTGGCACAGAATTTGTGGCAGGGCTCAGAGAAGTCACCATTTCTGTAAGGAAGTTTTAGATCCTGTGTGAGAGGCGCTTTTGCGGGGTTGGGGTTGACACAATGCACCAGAAAAGCCACATCCAGCTGGGAGAGATGGAAAGGAAGGTGCAGGCACAGCCTGGCAAGCCCTGGCTAAATATCACTGATTTTTACTTTATTTTTAGGTGAAGAAGTTGCTGTTAACACAAAGCCTCCTCTGCTCAGAACTTGTTTTATTTCCACCAGATTTGCTCCCAGTGGAGCCAAGCTCATCTTCTGGCAGGGCTGTGGAGTTGTTGAGGTTTCCAAAATTCAGATTTCACCCCAAGGGGATGCTCAGGAGCGCTCAGAGCACACACAGCTCTGGGGTGAAGGCGTTTGTCACCTTAGCACAGACAAAAGCTGCCCTTCTCCATCAATTCTGACCAGGTTTGGGTGTTGTGGCACGTCAGGCTTTGATGGATGTTGCCTCCAGTCCCCCAAGGGCTTCGGTGAGGAACAAAATGTTTTGGAGAGAAAGAGAAAGCTGGAGCAGGGACAAGTGCTGCTCCCTTCCAAAGGAAATAAATCCAGGGCTCGCCCAGCCCATCCATCACTGCTGTCCCTCAGTGTCTGGTGGGAAAAGTTCCCACTTTTCTGTTGGGTTTTCTCGGCTGTTTGAGGGGCCTGGAAAGGCCCGGAGTGGCCTTGGGGCAGCCCGCGTATCGAAGGACGAGAAGAGGCTTCAGTTCTTCTTTCGGTTTTTATGTTTATTAATTGTTTATCTAAAAGATTTTCTTTCAGCCGAACAGAGCTCTGCTCAGCAGCCAGCCATGAGCACACTGTGCTGCCCTCCGGGGCAGCCACGTATCTTTATACCCATTGTTACGTGTACAATATTTATCATTTTTCCCCAATCCTTTTTATTCTCATTGCTGGGTGCACTCTCAGTAATAACCAATCCAAAAATGCCACCATCACCACAGAAGATGGAGGAGAAGAAGAAGAAGAAGGAGGACAGGACACGCCCCAATTCCTCCATCTTACTTCTCTAAACCCCCCTGTACAGAAATCCTAAACCCTGTGTCTCACCCTCTAATTAACCAATCCCTTCACCATTCACCCCGGTGAAACCCTCCTGTCCTCATACAGGTGTCGTCTCCTGTGTAGGATCAAAGTCCAGCCACCAGACACTTCTGGAACATTCCAGGACTCCCGAGCCCCCCAAGGTGGTCTTGGTGGCTCAGCACCTCAGGACTGAGATCCTGAGATCCCACACTTTTCCTCTGTGAGGCTCCCTGGCGAGGCAGGAGGAGGTGGGAATGTGGTTTAATTGAGATGGAAGCTCCCCATCCCTCCTGAGGGACTCAGCAGCAGCAAAATCCTTCTTTTCCTCCTTCCTGTCGTCATTCAGGCTCTGTCCTAGGGAATGGGGTGTTGTCCCTGCTGGTAAAACTACCCCAAGTTACCCCAAAATAAAGTAGGTTATTTAAAATTAAATAATGTGTTATTTGGCTTTGCTGCCAAAATAGAGGAAATTCATAAAAATTGCCAGCAATGCTGGGTTTTCAATTAGGATCTCCTTCTCCTTGGTGTTGTTTTGTTGTGCTCAGCAGAAGATACAGAGAGGGAATGTGACATTTTAGGGATAAATGTGATGCTGTCCCAAACGGAGGCCTGTGGAGGTGAAATGAATTTCTCAGAGAACTTTAAATTATTTCTGGTCAAACTGGAAGTGGAAAATGTTTGGGTTATGCGCTGTAATTGCCAGATTAGACAGTATTTCTGTGTGGGATTAAAATTATTATTTTAGAGTCAGAGCCAAACAAAACTGGAGCCACAGAGGGCAAGAGCAAAGAGTTTGCTGAGCTGGGCAAGTTTGCTCTGGGATTTTTTTTTTTTCAATATCTTTGAAACTGAAAGAAAAAAAATCCTAGAGGGATTTTTAAATTATTTAATTCCTTAATTTTTAAATAATTGTTAATTTTTTTTTAATTTTTAAATAACATTTTTGGTTTTAAATATTTTTTTAATTTATAAAGAAATTAATTTATTAAATTAATTTTAAATTTTTTAAATTCTTTTCAATTTTTTCAGAGCTCAGGTGAGCTCTGCCTTCCCCATGGAGTGAGCCCCAGCCCCCTGCCCACATCCTTGTCCCCACAAAGCTGTTTTCAGCTCCCCAGCAGGTTTGTCCCCTCTTTTTATCCTAAAATAAAAGGATTTCGAGACTCAGCTCCCTGCATTCCTGTGCATGTGGTATTTTCTGTTATTAAAATGAATGTCCTGGCTCTGTACGTGGATATTCCCCATTCCTGTGTAGAATGGGAGGCTGGAATGATTCATTAGAAAGGTTTTGCAAGAGTGATTGCCCAATGCCAACTTTTCCTTTAAAAATTCTCTATAATTCTGTTTTTTTTTTCCTTAAAAAGGCTTGGGGAGGCAATTAACTTTTTTATCTATTTACTATTGTCTCACCTTGGAATGGGAACTACAAAAACTTTGATAAATGGGTTCAAAAGTTTGTCCAGCTTTAAAACTGCTTTTATAAATCTCAATTTTCTGCTGTTCTGAGGCCCTGGCACAGATTCCCAGAGCAGCTGTGGCTGTCCCTGGATCTCTGGAATTGTCCAGGGCCAGGTGGGACAGGGCTTGGAGCACCTGGGACAGTGGAAAGTGTCCCTGGATGATTTTTAAGGTCCCTTCCAACCCAAATAATTCCATTATTTCCCATTGCTTTGGACTGATACACAGATATTTATCACCTGTAACATCCAGGAGTTATTTCATTATTTTATTCACTTTTTTTAAGCTTTGAAATTAATGAGATTTTTTTTCTTTATTTTAACCTGTTTGCTTGATTATTCTGGATCTGCTGCAATGACAGAGCTGTGGTCAGGTTGGCAGCCAGGCTCTGCCCTGGGAGCAGCCACTTCTCCATGACAACACAGAGTTCTTGTTTGCTGTAGCTATTTAAAGAAATATTTCTTGACACCACCATGATGTTAATAAGCACAGTTTTCATGAAATTATCAGAATCAATTCACATGGACACACAAAAAAAAAATCCCAATTAATTGCAGCCTGATATATCTGGATTTCCCTCTTTTTTTTCCCTGTGGAAGGAGCATTGGGAGGCAAACTGGGATGTGGCTTCTCCCCAGCCCCTCTTTGCTCGTTAATAAGCACAGTTTTCATGGAATTATCAGAATCAATTCACATGGACACACAAAAAAAAAAAAATCCCAATGAATTGCAGCCTGATATATCTGGATTTCCCTCCTTTTTTTGTCTGTGGAAGGAGCATTGGGAGTCAAACTGGGATGTGGCTTCTCCCCTGCCCCTCTTTGCTCGTTAATAAGCACAGTTTTCATGGAATTATCAGAATCAATTCATGTGGACACAACAAAAAAAAAAAAAAAATCCCAATTACCCAATTAATTGCAGCCTGGAATATCTGGATTTCCCTCTTTTTTTTGTCTGTGGAAGGAGCATTGGGAGGCAAACTGGGATGAGGCTCCTCCCCATTAATTGCAGCCTGATATATCTGGATTTCCCCCTTTTTTTTCCTGTGGAAGGAGCATGGGGAGGCAAACTGGGATGTGGCTTCTCCCCTGCCCCTCTTTGCTCGTTAATAAGCACAGTTTTCATGGAATTAACAGAATCAATTAATGTGGACACAGGAAAAATTCCCCATTCATTGCAGCCTGATATATCTGGATTTCCCTCTTTTTTTCTCCGTGGAAGGAGCATTGGGAGGCAAACTGGGATGTGGCTTCTCCCCTGCCTCTCCTTGCTTGTTAATAAGCACAGTTTTCATGGAATTAGCAGAATCAATTCTTGTGGACACACCAAAAAAAAAAAAAATCCCAATTACCCAATTAATTGCAGCCTGATATATCTGGATTTCCCTCTTATTTTTGTCTGTGGAAGGAGCATTGGGAGGCAAACTGGGATGTGGCTTCTCCCCTGCCCCTCCTTGCTCGTTAATAAGCACAGTTTTCATGGAATTAGCAGAATAAATTCATGTGGACACACCAAAAAAAAAAAAAAATCCCAATTACCCAATTAATTGCAGCCTGGAATATCTGGATTTTCCTCTTTTTTTTTTTCCCTGTGGAAGGAGCATTGGGAGGCAAACTGGGATGAGGCTCCTCCCCATTAATTGCAGCCTGATATATCTGGATTTCCCTCTTTTTTTCCCTGTGGAAGGAGCACGGGGAGTCAAACTGGGATGTGGCTTCTCCCCTGCCCCGCTTTGCTTGTTAATAAGCACAGTTTTCATGGAATTAACAGAATCAATTAATGTGGACACAGGAAAAATTCCCCATTCATTGCAGCCTGATATATCTGGATTTTCCTCTTTTTTTCTCTGTGGAAGGAGCACTGGGAGTCAAACTGGGATGTGGCTTCTCCCCATTAATTGCAGCCTGATATATCTGGATTTCCCTCTTTTTTTCTCTGTGGAAGGAGCATTGGGAGGCAAACTCCCCAGCCCCTCCTTGCCCCATGCAGGGCATGCAGGGAGTGATTTTTCATTTGGAACAAACAATAAAATGACATCTGAGCAGCTGCAGTGACCTCCAGCTCGCCCGTCACGGGCCATCAGTCCCTGAGCACCTGTCACATCCTGGGACTGCGCTGGAAAAATGTCACAGTGTCAACACATTCACCATGGGAAACCTCTCTGCTCGTGTCCCCTCTTGGTTTATGCGCCCATCAGTCAAGGCCAAAGTGTTAAAATTCCAGTGAATGCCTTGGAAGTGGGGCAGGGATGTTTGGGAGCAGGATGCTTGTCACAGACATTTCTTCATAGAAATCCTTTCTTTGGGATTTCTCCTTCTTCTGGGAAGCAAAGAGCCCCAGAGGAAGAATGTAAACAGTTGTTATCAGCTGCTGTGAAATGTAGCAGTGTCCCTGTGATTGGCTCATCTTCCTTGTGTACCATTAAAGGCCAATCACAGGAGCAGCTCAGGGACAGATTCCCTGGGCAAAGAACTTTGTTATTCATTCTTTCTATTCTATTCTTAGCATAGCTGCTCTCTAAAACCCCTCTTTTTCTTCCTTTTAGTATAGTTATAATGTATTATATATCTTATATCAATAAATCAGCCTTCTAATCAAGAAACAAGATTCTCGTCCTTCTCTCACCACAGTGACCGTCTAAAGTCGCTGTAATAGATGCTCATTTCCTTTAAGCGCTTCCATGCGGGCCTGAGGAAGTAATCACTTTACAGAAGCTAATAAAGAATGGATTAAGCTCCAGCTTTGAAGAACTCATCTCCAAAGGGCCCCGAAACCACTGTCTAAAAGCAATATTAGCGGTATTAGGAGCTGAAAAATTACACCAACAGATCTAGGTCAGTGCATTATAGGGAGAAACAATAGGATGTCAGGAATATTACCCAAAATCTGCCTCTGTTGGTCCAGGGGGATTTCAGTCATCACATGTGCTTTCATTGGAGAGTTTGGGGCATGGCTGTGTCAATCTGCACCCTCGTGTTTGGGATTTGGCTCAGCCCCAGGGCTGTGTTTTAAAACACTGTGTTGAGATTTCCCTGCGTGTTTGTTATCCATGTGTGGGGGAATGAAAACCCGGAGCAGGGGAGGTTCAGACTGGCTATTGAGGGAAAATTCTTCATGGAAAGGAATGCTGGGCACTGGCTCAGCTGTGGGGTCACCAGCCCTGGAGGGGTCTCAGAGCCACGAGGATGTGGCGCTGGGGACGTTCAGGGTGGCCTTGGAGCTCTTTCCCAACCTTAAGGGCTCCACAATTTTTGTGAACCCCAATTTCCTCTAGAATGGCTCCCTCTAGAACAGCACCACACTGTGACCCCGCTGGTGACATCCATCCCTGCACCATTTGTCCCATTTTAAACCAGTGCTCATTCCCCAGCAGATGATCTGATAAAATCCCTCCCTGGGAGAGAGAAGAGCCAGCAGAGAGGAGGGTGGGAAGGTTTCTACAACCACTCCTGTGTCCTGCTCCAAACACCTGCAGAAACAAGGTGTCCGGTTTATCTTGGCTGTTTGAGGGGCCTGGAAGGCCCGGGGTGGCCTTGGGACAGCCCGCATATCGAAGGACGAGAAGAGGCTTCAGTTCTTCTTTCTGGTTTTATGTTTATTAATTGTTTATCTAAAAGATGTTCTTTCAGCCGAACAAAGATCTGCTCAGCAGTCAGCCATGGGCACACTGTGCCGTCCCCCGGACCGCCACGTATCTTTATACCCCTAGCTACGTATACAATATTTATCATTTTTCCCCAATACCATCTATTGTTATAACTCGGTGCACTCTCAGTAATAACCAATCCAAAGGTGCCACCGTGGCCAAAGAAGATGGAGGAGAAGAGGAAGAAGAAGAAGGACAGGACACACCCCAATTCCTCCATCTTACTCCTCTAAACCCCCCTGTACATAAATCCTAAACCCTGTGTCTCACCCTCTAATTAGCTAATCTTTCCACCCTTCACCCCGGTGAGGCCCTCTTATCTTCATAAAGGTGTCGTCTCCCGTGTAGGGTCAAAGTGCAGCCACCAGACACTTCTGGAACATTCCAGGACTCCCGGGCCCCCCAAGGGTGGTCTCGGGGGCCCGGCATCCCAGGACTCAAATCCTGAGATCCCACAACAAGGTATGTGTTGCTTTAAAGCTCTGTTTGGGGGTTTTTTGCAGCTTTTTTGTTGAAAGGGAAGAGCTCTGGGAGGTGCTGAGTGCTGTGATGCATTATTTGCATTGATATTAAATGTTATATTAGAGACTGAAAGCTCATTGGTGTGTACAGCAACATCCAGCAACATCAGCCTGAGGATTTCAAGTGAAGACACAAAATTATGGGGTTTGATGTCTGGAGGTTTTATCAAGTCACTCTGAAGCCTCCTGTGCTTCAGAGGAATAGAAATAATATTATTTATATTAATCTACATTACAGCACTGAGGCCTGGGAAGGACCTGGTCACAAAGGGAGGTAATGCAGACAAAGTTTTAATCCTGATGAAACTAATATTTTATGTTGTATAAATCTAAGATTTTGCACTCTTTTGAAAGCACAATTTTAATAATAAGATAATGGAGAAAAACAAAGATGACTGGAGTGTCTGTGACAAAATTATGAAAACATTCTTTTCTTTTGTGAATATTAATGGATACCAGGAAACCACCTCTCTAGCAGCTGGGTAATTTGATTTTGTGTACTATTACAAAAGATAATTAAGCATCTGAGAGGATGAAAAAAGGAACCAAAGAGGGAAAAAAAAAAAAAAAAAGCCAGAATGAAACTAGCTGTACAGCTACAGGAAAGCTATTTAAGAAAAAAATCAATTATTCCCTGAAACATGAGAAGCTTCATTTCAGAAATTGCAACAAAAGGAACTGCTGGTAACCACCCCAATCCATCTCCATTGCTCAAAATAGCACAGGCACGCAGAGAGGAGCCAAGGCCTTCATTACAGAGCACCCCCAGGAGAGAGATTTCCTCCAAGTGACTTCACTTCCCTCTTTTGCCGAGAAAAGCAACCCTGAAATAAAGACAAGGGCTCAGAAAGAAAACTTGAGTGGCCTTAAAACTTCATATACTTATGGGCAGGGGTGGCGATTTTGTGGGTCAGATTGTTCATCTACGTATTTAGAAGTTTTAAAATCCTTGGGGTTTAGGTAAAATCTCTCTCTGTAGGACTGTGATACATCATTGTTTTCAATAATTTACTGTAATAATTAACTTATTAAAGCACTCAGGTGAGTGGTGTTAAAGGATGGAGAGGAAGAGGTTTGGTTCACCACTAGAGACTGTTGCTGCTGCAAAATGAAAGCATTTTATGCAAAATTCTGGATATAATTCCTGGAAAAGCAGCCAATACATACAGTAGCATTTTCCCAATAAATAGATTTTCCATAAGAGAAATTACAGTTCTGCAAAAATTGGCAAGTCAGACACAGAAAAGAACCCTCTCAAAATTGATTTTTTTTTAATATCCTGCCATTTACTTTTTGATAATAAGACAACAAATTGCTGTGTTCTGCTAATTTCTAATTTGGGCTTCTAACAATTTCCCTTTGGGTCAGGGATTAGCAGGAGCACTCAGCAAGGTAAGAAATATTTTGCTTTCAGCTGTTTCCAAAGGGATGAGGCGTTTGCCATCCCTGCAGAGCTGTCCCTGGATGGGAATCTCAGGGAGTGGGAATGGGCCCTGGCCAGCAGAGATGAACCCGGCTCCTTTGAGGGGCAAGAGAACTTTGATCCGTTCGTGCACAATTCAGAGCCTCTCATGAGCTCATTTTGGAGCCCTTCTTCACCATGAACAGGGGAATAATCTCAATTTCTGCCCTGCTCCTCCCTGTATTTTCCTCGTGTTGTGTATCCCATACAAAAAAGAGGGAAAAGTTGAGAAGCAGCGCTCAAAAGTATTTGTAGTTTGATTTTTCTTTCCACCTCTCTGAGGAATCCTCTTTTTTGTGGGAGTATATCTGGTGGAGTTTGATTTGATTTTTCTTCTTTTTTTTCTTTTTTTTTTTATAATAAATTCCTTGTGTCATACCCATGGATAAACTCCTAATGGTGTTCTGGGAAAGCACAGAAAAATTACAGTTGTGGTGTAATTATAAAGTGCATTTTGTCAGGCAGTAGGAAGGGAATGAAACAACAAGTTCAGCTTTAATTTTTGAATATTTAAATTTTTTTTCCAAATATTTAATTGAGCAACAGTCTGACAGGCTAAATATTAATAATTAAACACATTGATTTGCAATTTGCAGAGTAAGGAACGTAACAAGGGTGACTGGTTGGTAGATGTTGATGTTCTGGGGGTGTTTATTTGGAAATTTCCTTCCCTGGGGAAATGGGGAGAGTGAGGATTTCTCCATTAGCAAAGGGATCTGTTTTTTATGTATTACTTGTCTGTATTTCCATGAGCATTGTGGGCACAGCCCAGCTTGTTCCTTGCACCATTCACATCTATAAAACCTGTAATTAACACTCAAATCATCAAAAAGTAACAATTAGCTAAAGTTTCTTAAGTAATTTGTTGTTAAAGAGGGGGTTTTTTTTTGCCACATGTTTTTCATAAATATATTTTATAAAGAAGACCACATTAACAGTGGGCAGTTTTAGCCATTCCTGCATGTAGGTTTATGCTCATGAAATCATGGTTTTGTACTATTTAAAGATCATATTTATCCAACTGGGTGTATCTTTAAGTTCAGAATTGACCTTAAACTTCAAAAAAAAAAAAAAAAAAAAATCAAATCTTGAGTTGTTGAGAAATTTGAATACTCTGCTGCTGGAGGATGTTTGTGTCTGGGTTCCCCATCATTTACCATGTGTCACTTGTCGTGTCCCGAGGAACTGACAGGAAGGAAGTGACAAGTTGTGGTGACAAGTGTGAATGAGGAGATGGTGGGATGAGCAAACAAAAATAAATGCAGAGCATAGCTGCTCTTTTCTGTGCTGCTCAGAGATGGAATTGCTCAGGCTGCCTGAGTTTTGTTGGAATTCTGGGTTCTGGTGAGCAGGGAGCCCTGGGATGGGAAAGGCAGCGAGGATCTTGTTCAACAGGCAGAGAGAGAAGGGTGGTGGGGATTTCACTGAAATGCAAAATGCCCCCAGAGCTGCTTCCCCCTCCCTCTGTGTTTTTCCTCTGAAGTTGGGAGGATTTGAAGAGGCAGTCATTAATTATTTTAACTGTGATTTGGTTGAAAACTTCAGCCTTCCTATGCAGAAATAACTGGGAAAAACATCAAAATAGGACCTGAACTTAAACAAATGGAGTGAGAAGCAGAATTTTCATAGGATCACAGGATGGTTTGGGTTGGAGGGGACATGAAGGATCACCCAGCGCCACACCCTGCCATGGCAGGGACACCTCCAATGTCCAGCCTGGCCTTGGGCACTGCCAGGGATCCAGGGAATTCCATCCCAGCTCCCTCCATCCTCCAGGGAACAATTCCTTCCCAAATCCCATCTAAAATCCAATCCAACTTCCCATTTCTGACATGAGTTTGACCTACAGTCACCTTAAAATACCCCTAATCCACCCTCACAGCTGTTTATGTTTTCCTATATAAATAGAGTTTCAATTTAGAGAGTGCAACATTTTATTAATTTATTATTAGGGTCATTATTAACATTTATTATTAGAGTTCAAAGCTCCCTGGATCTACCCACAATCCAGGAAGGAAAGGAAAGGAAAGGAAAGGAAAGGAAAGGAAAGGAAAGGAAGGAAAGGAAAGGAAAGGAAAGGAAAGGAAAGGAAAGGAAAGGGAAGGAAAGGGAAAGGAAAGGGAAAGGAAAGGGAAAGGAAAGGGAAGGGAAGGAAAGGAAAGGAGAAGGAAGGAAAGGAAAGAAAGGAAGGAAGGAAAGGAAAGGAAAGGAAAGAAAGGAAAGGAAAGGAAAGGAAAGGAAAGGAAAGGAAAGGAAAGGAAAAGGAAAGGAAAGGAAAGGAAAGGAAAGGAAAGGAAAGGAAAGGAAAGGAAAGGAAAGGAAAAGGAAAGGAAAGGAAAGGAAAGGAAAGGAAAGGAAGGAAAGGAAAAGGAAAGGAAAGGAAAGGAAAGAAAGGAAAGGAAAGGAAAGGAAAGGAAAGAGAAAGGAAGGAAAGGAAAGGAAAGGAAAGAGAAAGGAAATTTCATATAAGAGGACAGAAAAAAACTTCTTAAAGCCACGTCCCAGCCTTTCTGACAAAATGCAATGAATTAAAAACAATGAGCCACTCGAAGCCCAGGGTAAGTTAATTGTACTTTGGGTTCAAATAACCCCAAAGTCACTCATGGGTGATGGTAAATAATGTGTCCCCTCAGCAGAAATCATGGATTGCTGCTCATTTCCAGGCATTGAAGGGTCTGTTTGGAATTATTTTGCAGCTCTGTATGTGCCTGACACTTGCCCCTTGTGGATTTTGGTTTTTTCCCACCTCCTCCTAACTGCAATTGTACATTGCTTAAATGCTTTTTTTCTTGCCCAGTTCAATAGATCCGGAGAGGTAAGGTCACCTCAAGCTCTGCCTTCCAATTCTTTCCAGGGTATAATTGAACATTTCGTTAAAAATTGACATCTGAGGAAGGAGCAGCATTCACTCCACTCTCAAAAACAGATGCACAATGTGAATTTATTTGTTCTTATCAATTGCCTAATTCATTCCTCCAATGGGTGGAAGATAAAGAGAATCTCCTTATTCCTCCAGGTTAAGGATAACCTGCTGTGTGCACTGCCCAGGGATTGATCACAATTTGTCAGAACAATGCAGAATTCCCCCCCTCATCCCTGGCTGCTGATTTATAAATGGGTTTTACGGGCCCATCTGATCTGTGCGTGCTGCTCTTGCATTTCAAGAGGCTTTAATACATTTATTTTGACGGCAACTTTTTGTTTAATAATAATATGTCAGTCTCACATCCTGCCTTGCATAAATAATTCCTTCCAACAGCGTGTTGCTCGCACAAGAAAGTGTTCTTCAAATTATTCTTCAGTAGATGTCTCTGGAAATTCCTTTCACTCCACACTGAGAAGCTCATCATGTGCATGTTTTATATTTGAATTGTCTGTTAGGTGGGGAAAGAATTTCTAGTGCTCATTTTGGGGCTGCTGACCTCTGATTCTGGGCACATTTCAGTCATGGAGCATTTCTAAAAAATATAATTTTCTAAAAAAATATAATTATTTTTTTTATTTTACCTGTTAGTCAAGCCAATTGGTCAATGGGTGTTGCCCACCTTTATTTGGGGAGCACAGAGAAATTTGAGGTTCTTTTGACAAACCTCATAATTTACTGCTCCTGATCCAGCATTTTGACTATGGAAAAAGAAACCCATGAAATGTAGCACACTTGGCATCTGTGGAAGAAATGTTCCAGAAAATTCTGATTTCAGCTCTTCTGCTTTTAAGTGCAATTAAGAGCTATTAATTCCCATCTTTAATTCCATAATTGTAATAATTTAAAGCAGCTTTCAGCAACCTCCAGCTTGCACTGCAAGGCCATCTGAAGAGACTGAGGGTAAGTTTGCCCTGTTTATGACAATATGTGTGTGAATTTCAGAAGATGCTGCTGGGGGTGAATTTTTATCAAAATGTTGGGCTGTGGTCTCGTTGTTCCTTTGGGAAAAAAAAGAGAAAATTCTGGATGTATAAAATTTGTAAGGTGTGATGAGATGTTACTGCTTAAAATCACAAATATTTTCAATTTTAAGCAGATTTTTGCTGTCTGGAGCTGAGTGAGGGTATGGAAAAATAAACCCAATGAAATGTAGCACACACTTGGCATCTGTGAAGAAATGTTTCCAGAAAAATTCTGATTTCAGCTCTTCTGCTTTTAAGTGCAGTTAAGAGCTATTAATTGCCATCTTTAATTCCATAATTGTAATAATTTAAAGCAGCTTTCAGCAACCTCCAGCTTGCACTGCAAGGCCATCTGAAGAGATTGAGGGTAAGTTTGCCCTGTTTATGACTATATGTGTGTGAATTTCAGAAGAAGCTGCTGGGGGTGAATTTTTATGAAAATGATGGACTGGGGGTCTCATTGTTCC